>NC_052509.1:46663686-46913686 GCF_014356525.2 Nilaparvata lugens
AGTTTGCAGCGAAAGAATATGCTTTTTTCACCATATGCCAAGACACGTAATGAATAACGTTTCTTTATTTTTTCTTTGGCCAAACCTAACAATTGGAAATATGTGTACGCTACCTCATGCCTCTTTGTAGATAATGGTTTGAGAATGATGTCAATCATGTTTCGAAAGCATGTGGAGAAAGAGAATATCTATGATGGAAATCTCTAGAAAAATTGTTATGAAAAAACTGTACGGTGTATTTTTTAGATTTTGAAAAATCGCCTATAATTTCATGAATGTTGATGATATTATACTATTATTAGATGGACATTTGAAGTAAAATACAATATTTGAATTATTATATTTTATCGATAGACACATTAAAAAAGTAATTTACATGTTGACGGCTATACATCTCAGCCGGAACGCCACTCTACATTTGTACAAGTCTTTACTACATTAGGCTATAGTTAACAGCAAAAGCAAAAAAAAAACAGTTAAAAGAATTGAGTATGGTACTTAATTATGATAAAGATGAAGAATAAGAAGGTATTCCATGAACAATATCAATTTATTGATACATAAACGGATAATTTACATAAAATGTATGGCAACCATATGGAACAATTGTTCAGAAATAAGTAATATATCTTACAGGATATTTATGATGATCTTGATTTTATAACTTACAAAGCTAAATTTTCAACACTGACATTTTTTTCTACATTAAATGAGAACTTACAAAGTAAGGTAATGTTTTTTACAGTATAACTATCCATCTCCTACAAATGTCTATGTGTGAACATAATTTTAAGTAATACTCGGATTCGTTAAGTATTATAAGAATGATGTATACAGTCTTGCTAGTTAGTTTTTCTTATTGATCAAGTAATTGTTATGGATGTAAAATAGAAAAACAGCTTTCGGATTGAGAAGATGTAGCAGAGATACTATTTAGAAATATTGTTTTTATTGCACGTAATATTTATGTAAACCTGATTCATAACTTCTATCACTATACGATAATATAATAAAACTTCTATATACTAATAATACTTCTATAATAATACGATGAACTTATGATACATTTTTAACTTTAAGAGAAACTTAACAGAGAATATAATGATATGAAAAAAATCCATCACTTTTTTTAGAAACACGACAAGAATTAATTATGTCAAACTATACTATTTTCAGAATTAATTCTTCTTTAAATCCTCATTCTTAAAAGATAATCACAAACTGTACGGTGTATTTTTTAGATTTTGAAAAATCGCCTATAATTTCATGAATGTTGATGATATTATACTATTATTAGATGAACAGTTTTCCTTCCTCGATATTGCAGATCTACTTCTGAAAAGGAAAATAAATATATCAAGATAATATTAGAACAAGGAAAATTTCATTTTTTTACCAAAATGTTGTTAAATTACTCCTTAAATGTTGTTAAATTACTTATTAATTAATATGTTGTTAAGAATTGAAATTACTGTAGTTCAAAATTATATCACAAAGGACCGGTTAAATTTTAATCCTGATTAATTTCACGTGAACCAATCAGAGACCATTTTAAAAAGACGGCTCCTCTGATTGATTCTTCTGGAATTGATCAGGATTAAAATGTAACCGGATTTTGTGCAACCGGCACTAAGCTATTTACTATGTGGGTCAAGAGTCGAGGGTGGCCGGGCGTCGGGCGCTCTAGAGGCAGTTTGGCGTCCCCCCTCTCAGCGGAAGGACCTACAAAAAGACCAGTAGTGGAACTCACGTAGGTCACGAGTTTTGGGTGGAGAGACCAAGCCTCGCAACTGCTCAAAGAAGGGCGGCCATTTAGACAAAACTTCTTGGGAGAGGTGAGGCTTTTGACCCTGCGAAGTTTCGGAGGGGCAAAAAGAAAAAACTAAGAGACCAGATATGGGTGAAACTCCAGGCACAAATTTGGGTCAAGAGGCTGAGTCAAGGGTAGCCGGGCGCCCTAGAGGCAACTTGGCCGCCCCTTCCTCAGCGGAAGGACCTTCAAAGAAGGCCAGGAGTGGAACTCACATAGGTCACGAGGACTAATCAGTCTTAAGAGACTGCCAAGCATATCACACTGGATTGCGACAAGCAACCAGGTGATGAATGGGATGTTAGTATAGGGAAAAACTCCTGATTCTTGTAAAGGACACAGGTATTGGTTTGCCTAACTAACATACTACTTGGGAACACAATAAGCTTTGGTTGACGTGTGGGGTTCTTTGAACCTTTGGATCCTTGAATCCGTCCCTTCAAAAACAATAAGCTATTTACTATACAAGGCTTTCGGCTAACCGAGAATATTTTTTAAAAACTACACAAATATGTTTTACTTTGTATGTCTGTTCGTGGGCGCCGGCTAAGAACCCACCAACTTACTCCTTGATCCACAATATACTTTTTTGTAGCTTCTATTATAGGGCATTTCACAACTAAAGAGTGGTGAGCGAATAAACAGTTCCCAATCACGTTCAAAGCTAGCAAATCACACACCTGCAGTTTATGTTGGTCTAAACGCATGCGCACTCAGTTGATTTGAATGCAGCGTTTTCTATTGTACTATAATATATTGAATTTATGTAGGCTAAGAAAGTTAATGATCATTATTCTTTATGATAACTATTCTAGTTTTTCAATTAAATAGAATTAACGGGGATATTTCTTGATATGCAAAATTAGGCCTAAATGCAATAATATAATCTATTTAGGACCGCACGTTATAACGGATTTATAGAACTGCCATTGTTCTGCCAGGCAGTAGTTGACTGGCACTAGTTGTCTTAAAAAGAGCCCAGATATCCCACGTCGCTGTTGTTCTCGGACTTCCCTGTGCTTAATTAAAGACAACTGTATATTAAAACACTTCTCACATATATCAGGAAACACAAAATAGAACTACTCAGCAATATTCAACATAACTATCAAACTCGACACAGAAATAACCATGGATATTCAACACCTCAATTATATCACGGAATAGAACTTAGGTCTCCTCACTATCTAGCACAAATCGTCTATAGAAATTTACCCAATGATATCAGGGAGGCTGAGAGCTGCAGCGATGTGATGTATAAAAGGAAGCTGTTTAAATGGTTGATTGGCATAGGTTGGGCTGGAACCGAGGGCTTGCTCCATTCCTATGCTTCTTAAATCTCTACAATTTCATAAATAAATTGTTACAGTCTTGAGTCCTCTTGCTCTTTTTTTAGCTCTCTCTTTCCATTTAAGCACTCTTCACAAATTGTGACAAAAACAGTGGTAGGGAAGTGCAATAGTCTGTAGATTGCACTCTATCATATAGCATGTATGTTAGGTTATCTTAGTATTATGAATATATATATTTTTTTATATAACAGTGACTTCACTTCCTGTTTGATTGACAAAGGGGAGCTCCCGAGAATTTTCGTCTAAATGTGAGTTTTTAAGTGTTTTTAATCTATCTGTGTCGTGTGTATCCTGTTTATATATATATATATAATATATATATATATATATATATATAATATATATATATATATATATAATATATATATATATAATATATATATATATAATATATATATATATATTATATATATATATATAATATATATATATATATTTTTTAATATATAATTAATTAATTAACAATTTATAATATATATTTTTTTTGCTTATAACTATTTCAAACTTAATTCACTTTTTGTTATTAGCTTGCTCATAGGAACTCTCCCCCATTCACAGACGTATAGTCTTCTTGGGGGATTCCACTTTTCAGTAATGTTACAATTTTAAACAAAATAGTAAATAATTTATCATTATATTTATTTTTATTTTAACTTATCAATATTGTACAATTTGTAATTTTATGTGGAAATAAATTGAATTGAATTGACTAGTAGTTGCAAGTTGAAACAAGCTAAAAAATAGTTCTGATTGGTTCACCAAAGCGTGCTTTGTTCAAAGCGATAAGAAGAATGTTTAATATCGTTTATCAACACGGTCCATCGTGTTGGTATGTCAAAAATTGCATTGTAGGCGATGCAATTGGGAACATTTGAAAGGAGCATTGAAGGGAGACATTTTACAAATAAATTTCTATAATAATCAGATATCAACATTTAAAGGGACAAAGGGACATATCAACAATCAAAAGGAACATTTAAAGGGAAATTTTTGCAAATAAATTTCAATAATAAACAAATATAAACTTACTTTTTCTTTGTAGATCACATTGTAAATATCCCTCTTTGTAACGCTCAATTCATTTTTGATTCTAGCCATCATACGTTCATAATTTGCACAATGTTTCTCGAGCTTCCTCTGTTCCGGAAAATACAAGAGACAATTTAGTGAAAATATAAAAGCAGGTCGCATTCTGATGATGAGGATCAATATAAAAAAACAAGGTTTGGAAATGTCCTAACGCCAAGTTGTGCTGGGAATTGGTTCTTATTCCAATTCACTAATAATTCAGGATCTTATGAAATCATAATTATGTTTGATAACTGAGCTGACAAATCGCAACTTTATTTATGTATTCCTTATTACTGTTTTTAAACTCATATAAGATTTTTGATAAATCCATTCTTATCAATACTATTTCTTATTATTCAGTATGATAGGCTACAGTAATACAAATACATTGCAAATGAATTTAAACAATTTTATAAAGTACTGTAACTTAATCAAAATTGACTTTTTTAGGATTATCACATGAGAAAACCGAGGAAAAATGTGGAAATTTTCCAACTTACTTTCAACTGATTGTAACGAGACAATTTATTGCTAAGGGTTTCTCCTTCGATTGTTAAGGCATCAATACTTTTCTTAAGCTCACTTATTTTTTTGAGATAGTTTGTCTTTTTCTCCAATAAATCGTTTTCGGCCAATTCGTAGTCACGTTCCATTGATAGTGACAATCTTTTCTTCTCCTGAAATATATTAATTTAGAAATATATTATATGCTTCAATGTTTTCCAATACAAGTGATTTGCTGGTTTACTCCTATAGATTAGAAATTTATTTTGCAACTGTGAATGGACGTATGAATAAAACAAACATGCTTCCTACCATAGGCTTCCCATCAGTTTTTTTTCAACAAATAAATTACTTCAAAAGTTTAAATTTTTTAAAGACCCAAGTGGTAGAGTGGACGAAGTTTTCAAAACATCGTCTCATAAAAATAAGACATTGTATTCTATTTATAGGGTCAGCGAATTCAGAAAAAATCAACAACTTCCAAATATTCTATTTTCATTACTGCTAACTACTGTTATTAGTAGTCCACTAATTAAGAAGTTGGATTAGTTCTTTATGAAAAAACATAGATTCACAAACCAACTTTATAATATAGAAAAAAATAATTGGCAGGCAGGAGAAGAAATGTAACATTAACGACCAGCAATGAAGTTACACAAAATCCAATCAAATTTATCGCCGTAAAACGAATTCATCTAATGGATATCAGATTGTTAAATCCGTAAAACGAATTCATCTAATGGACATCAGATTGTTACCGTTACATGACATTATTTTACGGCGGTTAAATTTGATTGGATTTTCGTGCATCGGGTTGTAGGAATAACAGGGTAATAAAATTCTATATATTCAGAATTATTAGTTTTACAGAATTACACAGTCTATGATATACTATCTTAAATAAGGTGATGAATGAGATTGAAAAGTAGGTATTTTCTGTTATTGATGACTTACTTTCACGTAGTTCTTCAACTCAAGTTCAGCCTTTGCTGTTGCCTTTTTAAAATGTTCTAGATCCGAATTTTTCTCCGTCACTAAATCTTCGTACTCCTTCGCATGAGCTTGTAGCTCAGCGCTCAAATTACCCATCGATTCAATTTTTGATGTAATTTGTCGGAGTTCATCAGTCTTTCCATCAAAGCTCAATTGATAAGAGGTTTTTTCATCAATCAAAGTCTTCTCCAAGGTTTTATACTGAAATGTAAAAAACAAAATTATGCTTGATAACGTGTTTTAATTTTAAGTTACTAAACTTGATTTTATCAGATCAACCATGAAAACTAACTAACAAGTTTTATTACGTCATTCGAATTTATTTTTAAAGCTTTTTATGGATTATAATCTGAAGATTATATTACTTAATACTAGCTGGTAACCCGTGCTCCGCAAGGGTCTTGTTAAAAACTTGACCTGAGTGCTGAAATTTTAAAGTATTTAAAATAGGCAGCCTACAACCCTCCTCGATAAATTAAGAATCAATATGCAAAATTTCAAGTTAACCAGTTCAATAGTTGAGACGTAATGATGCGTCATTCGTGAATTTCCTATTCCGTACGTGTATAAGCCAAATCTTTCTTTTATTATATTAAATTATAGACCAGCCGGCACGACTTATCCGTCTCCGTCTGGACCCCCTGCTGAATCATTCACACTCGCTTCGCTCGCCTGCATTCTTCATCTGAGCTCAAGTCCTCCCGTCAAATATACATTTTTTGGATCGATTCAATTACCAGTTGACAGCAGGAAAACGATGGATAACGTCGATTTTGGTCATAAATTTGGAGAAATTTGAATGTCCTTTTAACATAAAACTTCTAGAGCCCAGCTAAGAATATGTACCAAATATGTACATTTTCTGATCATTTACTCATGATAAAACTGAGAAAATGCCGATTTTGAGCGTACCGTACCTTTGACGTAATTTTTAAGCCCTCAAGCAGCAACACTTTATACATTATTGTACACCTTAACTGAACCTATGTACCAAATTTTCTCTCAATTAGTTATTGAAAAATCAGAGAAAACGCAGAAAAACGCTATGAAACCGCCTATATATATCGGGCGTATCTTTGGCGAAGACAAAATTTCTAGATTCTAGCTCAACTTTTGTATCAAATTTTAACATTTTCTCTCCATTAGTTCTTGAAAAATGTGAGAAAATGCAGGTAAAAACGCTACGGAACGCTTGGAAACCGCAGTAAAACTGCCTATCTTAAGCGTATGTTTGCCACTCGAAACAAAATTTCTAGCCCCCATCTAAACTTCTGTACCAAATTTGAATTTTTTTTGTCAATATTGGTTCTTGAAAAAGCTGAGAAAACAGCAGATTTTGGGCGTATCTTTGGATTTTTTTTCAAACTCGTTCTTAGTGCGCCTCTAGAAGGCTGACTTAACATACATTCCAAATTTGAACGAATTTGGTTCAGTAGTTTTAGTTCTGATGATTATGAATGAATGAATAAGTGATTGAGTGAGTGAATGAATCAGTGCCATTTCGCTTTTATTATATGGATTAATTTCTCCAATATTATGTTTAAGTTTTGATTTCAATACACAGTAGTATTGTAGTCGTCCTCTAGCTTTGCCTAGGGGTCCTTGAAACGGCATATAAGCAAGGTAAAGTTCGCAGTGTGATATCCATGCCTTTGCAAAAAAAAAAAAAAAATAGAATAAAAAAATAAAAAATAGATTTGAGAGTCCCTAGATAGATGAAGGAATCGAAAAATTCCTTTCCTGACTCTCGACAGAGCTTTATTTTTCCCTTGGGCTTCTAAGGCATGCTTTAGCGTCTGCTAAGCATGTAGTCCAGTCAACGAAGAGAAATAGAGGAAAATTTTTGGAAGACAACTTTTGAACCCACAATTCTTCTTAGGGTAGTAAGTAGGTAAACGCAAATAGTAATTCCCCACATCTACAGGGCGTAGATGTGTCTATCATTGCTGACAATGAGGTGTGAATTTTATATTCTCAAATTATTACTCCAGAATATTCCAGTTACTCCATATATTACTGGAATACTCTGTACTACAGAACAGGACGTTCTGAGGGGGTGGGGGTGGTTTAAAGGTACCAGTTTTTATTTTTTTCGCATGTCTCGAAACTATATGCGCCACTTAAACAAATGCTGAAATTTTAAAGTATTTAAAATAGGCAGCCTACAACCCTCCTCGATAAATTAAGAATCAATATGCAAAATTTCAAGTTAACCAGTTCAATAGTTGAGACGTAATGATGCGTCATTCGTGAATTTCCTATTCCGTACGTGTATAAGCCAAATCTTTCTTTTATTATATTAAATTATAGACCAGCCGGCACGACTTATCCGTCTCCGTCTGGACCCCCTGCTGAATCATTCACACTCGCTTCGCTCGCCTGCATTCTTCATCTGAGCTTAAGTCCTTTTTTTTGGATCGATTCAATTACCAGTTGACAGAGACCACGCAGAAAAACGATGGATAACGTCGATTTTGGTCATAAATTTGGAGAAATTTGAATGTCCTTTTAACATAAAACTTCTAGAGCCCAGCTAAGAATATGTACCAAATATGTACATTTTCTGATCATTTACTCATGATAAAACTGAGAAAATGTCGATTTTGAGCGTACCGTACCTTTGACGTAATTTTTAAGCCCTCAAGCAGCAACACTTTATACATTATTGTACACCTTAACTGTACCTATGCACCAAATTTGAACATTTTCTCTAAATTAGTTATTGAAAAATCAGAGAAAACGCAGAAAAACGCTATGAAACCGCCTATATATATCGGGCGTATCTTTGGCAAAGACAAAATTTCTAGATTCTAGCTCAACTTTTGTATTAAATTTAAACATTTTCTCTCCATTAGTTCTTGAAAAATGTGAGAAAATGCAGGTAAAAAAGCTACGGAACGCTTGGAAACCGCAGTAAAACTGCCTATCTTAAGCGTATGTTTGCCAATCGAAACAAAATTTCTAGCCCCCATCTAAACTTCTGTACCAAATTTGAATTTTTTTTGTCAATATTGGTTCTTGAAAAAGCTGAGAAAACAGCAGATTTTGGGCGTATCTTTGGATTTTTTTTCAAACTCGTTCTTAGTGCGCCTCTAGAAGGCTGACTTAACATACATTCCAAATTTGAACGAATTTGGTTCAGTAGTTTTAGTTCTGATGATTATGAATGAATGAATAAGTGATTGAGTGAGTGAATGAATCAGTGCCATTTCGCTTTTATTATATGGATTAATTTCTCCAATATTATGTTTTGATAATAAGTTAAATAAGTTAAGTCAATATAAGTTTTGATTTCAATACACAGTAGTATTGTAGTCGTCCTCTAGCTTTGCCTAGGGGTCCTTGAAACGGCATATAAGCAAGGTAAAGTTCGCAGTGTGATATCCATGCCTTTGCAAAAAAAAAAAAAAATAGAATAAAAAAATAAAAAATAGATTTGAGAGTCCCTAGATAGATGAAGGAATCGAAAAATTCCTTTCCTGACTCTCGACAGAGCTTTATTTTTCCCTTGGGCTTCTAAGGCATGCTTTAGCGTCTGCTAAGCATGTAGTCCAGTCAACGAAGAGAAATAGAGGAAAATTTTTGGAAGACAACTTTTGAACCCACAATTCTTCTTAGGGTATTAAGTAGGTAAACGCAAATAGTAATTCTCCACATCTACAGGGCGTAGATGTGTCTATCATTGCTGACAATGAGAAGGTGTGAATTTTATATTCTCAAATTATTACTCCAGAATATTCCAGTTACTCCATATATTACTGGAATACTCTGTACTACAGAACAGGACGTTCTGAGGGGGTGGGGGTGGTTTAAAGGTACCAGTTTTTATTTTTTTCGCATGTCTCGAAACTATATGCGCCACTTAAACAAATGCGGAACTAAAGCATTAAAATCATATACAAAATTGAAGCTTACAAATTTTACAAGTTCATCCGAAAAATTTTCTCATAGCTCTCATAGTTTTCGAGATCTGCGATCTTGAATGTGCTGCATAAAAAATCACTTATGCATTATAAAAAAACACTTATCCCACAATTCTCTCATATTTTTGGCCTCATAACCTTTTAAACGATTGCTAAAAAGATCCATACTAAAAAGGAGCTTGTAGAGCATTAAATTCTCTTCAATTTGATGTATAATTCAACTATTTTACGCATTTCCCTACTACTGTTGCTACTGTTGCAGCAGTTTTTGTCAAAAAGTCAATTTAAAGTAAAAAATGTGGGTAATTATTAGTTTTATAGGATTTTATTTTTTGTTTTGGAGCAATACCAGAAAGTTTTGAAAAATGGTAGATGTTTCTGAGCAGGAAGTATTTAACTCTAGTGGCCCTCCGCCGATACAGGCAAAACCACAGGATGTGGACTGTACCTAACGTTAAACTTGTGTGAAATAACCCATTTTTCAACTTATATAGCTTAGTTTGAACTTTTTAAAACTTGATAACTTGACGGAGTGGACATTCTTAGCCTAAATAAAAATTTCAAGATTTGAAACTTACCATCTCATTCAAACTTTCCAATTGTCCTTCAATATCTCTCTTCTGTTTGCTTAGTTCTTCTATTTTTAATTTGGTTTCGGAAATTGCTTTACTCAATTGTTCGTCTTCAGCTTTGGCTTCAAGTATTAATTGTTCATGTTCTTCAATTTGTTTTAAAAATCCATCGAGGGTTTCACGCAATTCAGTCCTATAAAGAAGTAAGTTTCATGAAGTTAGATTCGATTGGAATGCATTGTGATAAAATCAAATGATTATAGTAAAAAACATACTAAAATTTGAAAATAATATAATGAATAATAGAAAATAAAAAAAACAACATATTATCATACATTTGACAATAATCATTGTTGGAAAAACAGCTAAGCAGCACTGATATAATTTAGTTGCACAGTAACAATGACAATGAATTAACGTACTTGAAGGGAATTTTGGTTTAAAATTAAAACACAATGGAGAAAAAACTATGGTATTTTTATTTCTTTATTCGTTTACTGGATGATACGCCAGTCAAGGAAGGGTTGTAGAGGGAAAATTTTGAAGACAATTTTTGAACCGGCAGTTCTGTTTAGAGTAGTAAGTTAAGGAGGTAACAATATCAAAATTCCCCAAGTAGTTAAAATGTACCATTTGTTGGTATCTCGTATATAACGCGAAAACTATCCATCTTACGGACATGACTGTTCTATACAAAATTGAAGTTTACATTATTCCCTACAATATCCATTTATCAACTTTTTCTATATCTTGAAGTTTCTATAGTTTATATAGTGCCGCTCTTGAAGGTGTGACATTTTTGAAAAAAAAACACGTTTGCCTCCATTTTTTAAAACATATTTTGCTCTTATAACTTTTTAAAAATCGATGGTAAAAATCCATGCTGATTATGAGCTTAAAGAGCATTGAATCATAGATAAAGGATAAGCATAAGCTATATTTAAGGTTTATAAGTATAAGCTATATTTCTTGTCTCTGATTGAATTCTCTTTAATTTCGATATGTACAATTTTACAGTTATACGCAGCCTTAGTGTTGAATGTAAAATCTAGAGTGTATGTCTAGAGTGAACAAATAATCATCAGTCCTAATTCTACAGGACTTCTAAATTTACGTGAAACTGTGGCATGAAAACTTACTCTTCGAGGTCATGCTCCTTTTCTGTGTGAGCTGTCAAGGAAGCCACTTCATCGTATTGCTGTTTCATCAGTTTGGTTTCATCTAGCAGCGATTTCGATTGTTGTTGCATAGAGTCCAGCAGCTGTTGCAAATCGACATGCCTGCCCTGAAAGTCGTCCAGTGTGGTTTTGTGACAACTTATCGACGCAGACAGGCCCTGCACGTTGTCCTGCACCGTTCGCATACGCTCACTGAGTTCGTCATGTCGAGCCTCGACTCCAATCAAAGGCTCAATGCTGCTCTTCAAGCTCTCTATTTCATTACGGAGACTGGTCTCAGATTCGGACAGTGAATACATTTTCTGTTGAAAATAGACATTTACATAATAAAGGCGTTACATTAATGGTTACAGACATTTCATTCATATTTGAGGAAAAACGTTAAAAACATAAATATAACAAATAGTATAGACGAATGTTGTAGAATTTCCAGCCATTCTGCATCTATACACAACAAAGGAGAACAAGAATTTCCTCCAGTAAGTCAGAATCATTGATTGGAAGATGATAATGGTATTCTAAGAATCTGAAATGAATTCGGTATTGTAATGTAATTTTAATGAGATATTAGATTAGTTTTGTTTTTCAATCTGTTCATTCAATTAATCCTGATTTTTATCTCAATTATTATAAACTGAACAGTGCATTCATTTTAAATTAATTTATTATTCTTTTCTGACTAGCGCTTTGCCCTCTGCATCCCCGTGGGGTGGGTAGCAGTCTCCTCAAGTCGCCCTTAGCTAGTGGCAAAAATCATTTCAGTTTTCTCGGAATTCGAGTCTCAAATATTGACAACATATTGATGCCACAAACAAATGAATAGATAAAAGTAAAAAATATAAATAGATAATTATAATAATTTTTTATATCTTTAGAAAGCTCACCTCCTTCAGTGGCAAAATTCCTTCAGTTATACTCTTATTGGAGATTTTCATGATTTCTACTCTGTTCTCAACATCAAGCTTCTCACCTTTCAATTGCTCAATCGAATTCTTTGTATTTTCAATCTTTGTCTCGAGTGCAGCAATTCTGAAAATTAATATCAATTGAGAGACTTGACAAATGTGGAAATGATTTTTATGAACATTTGTTTTCAATCAAACAATAGATACAGTATGTAGAATAGATTTTTTCCGTGTGTGGAGCTCACATACGATCTAGGTTTCTGCGCGGCTAAATCTGATGATGAGAGATGAAAGGAGCCTTCAGCTTTAGGTGGGATTCGAACTACCAGACAGCGATTTTTCTGATACAAAGCGGAATCCGTTCAATCGGTCACTCTCTCAATTATCTAAATAGTGTAATATGAGACAGTGGGTACCGTAAAGGAGGCAGTAGAGGTCTCAGACATTCAGTGGGGGGTCCAGACTATGGGAGTCAGGATACCCTCGTCTCTGGAAGTAGCATGAGGCATGTGAAATATCCCAGACTGTGGGATTCATTGCTAACGGGAGATCAGCGTCGTAAGAATAAGATGGTAGCCTACCCCTTGGGCAGGTAGTTTCTCAGGAGAGCTTTCAGAATGGCTAACATTCTATGAAAATTTCAGAAATAATATTCATAAAAATCCATCTGATTGTGATAAAGACAGATATTTAACACAAAATACAATCATACACTACTAAATAAAAAATAAACTAAATTTAATTCAACAGGTAGAATGTAATTTTAAAATAATCACTCGTTTTGTAATTCAGCAAGATTTTTATCCAGTTCCAGATTTTCATGTTTGATGGCCTTCTCCACAGCAATAATTTCACTTTGCACGGCAGCAATCGCCTCCTTTGTCTGGAAAGTAATATAAGAGCATGATATCAAATATGATTAAAAACAGCCTCTATAATAGAAAAACCACGAATAGCGCTAAGAAAACAACACATATTCAGTTTTGTTGATTTAAACTTTGTGCACCCAGGCATCAATACATAAAATTTATTTTCATATAAAGCATAATGTAAATCAATGTCATTGTGATTCATCGACAATATTTTATACCTAACATTTGGAGGATAACACTATATGTTAGCGTTTTATCAAGAAAAAAAATTTTAATTATTGAAAATAAAAAAGGAATTTAATAATGGGAAATAAAAAAATCAACTAACCAACTGGCTATTTTTTTGCGCGTTGGATATGATACTATTTTGCTCATTAATCTTTTTCATAACTTGCTCAATTTCCAATTTCATTTGCATCAGTTCATTCTTCTTAGAAGCAATTTCATGAGCCAATTTCAATGGTTGATGTACATCTTCTATTTCTTCATGACTTACTGAAAATAACATTTTGAATGATAATATTATAATAATTTTATTTTATTAAAAAATATTATAATAATAAATATTAAAATTGATCAGTGCCAAGCTATTCTAACTTATTCAGTTTATACATAAATATATACATAAATAATACATGCAAAATAATGTTTGGGGTGGGTGATATCCTGTTGTTAATATACTACACTTATGCCCAGTCGGTATCGCAATATGGTAGCCTATGGTGTGGGTTGGTGAATTAGACAGACACTTCAAAACATTTATCTAAATCAAAAGCACTAATAAAAGCAGCACTTATCAAATCAGACGATACCCTATATTATACTAAATATAATAAAAATAGAAGTCAATTTACACCACAAGTCAGAACTTGCGATTTCAGTATGCACGACAATTTTCAAATCAATAGAACTGACATGCCTGTATGCCGTAGACAATTCCCTTACATAAGTAATAGACTCATCTACCTAATACCAGATAAATTGATAACAAAAACTAGTATTGGTAGAATTGCAAAATGGATAAAATCAGTAAATATATCTCAATTTATTCACACATAATGCACTATTTAATGCCACCTTCACCTAATTATCTGTAGATATGTTTCATTTATTGCAATTACCTTTCTGAATTTCTTTTAATCCTAAAATATATTATTTTATATATTATTTATATTGGATTTATATTTGTCTACTATTCTGTATTTTTTCTAAACCACAAATATAATTGTCATTTCATCTCCTTAGCCACATACCATAATAAAAATCAATATTAAATAATAATGAATTATTGAATTTTAATGCTTCAAATTACATGTTTAAATTTATTTTTCCTTTTTATTTTTGTTTTTCATTCATATGTATATATTCTTGTTTCATTTATTGAATTTTTATATTGAAAATGTATATTATTGATACTCGCTGTAAACACTCAAACTTCGGTTTTGCAGGCAGTGCCTAATGTGTTATTTTGATTGATAAAGTTACTTTTTGTGTATATAAGGATTGATTATTATCTTATTATTTTGCATAACTTTGTATTAAGAATTATTATTTTCATTGTATTATTTTATAATTATGGCGAAATAAAATTTGATTTGATTTTGAGACTGTCTTTATAGACTAGCAGGAGGACGAAGAGATTAATATCTCTCTCCCACTTAACACTCTTATACAATTTTAAAGCATTTATTACTACAACAACATAAATATCAATTGCATTTCCTTAATAGAAAATTATACATAATAAAATTGATTAAAATAAATCTAAATTTCACTTCTGTGGGCTGGCTACAAGCTCAAGTCTGGAGCCTTGTGTGGACATAAGCCTTGAAAAAAAAACAATTTTATAATTTTATAGATGCTGACATAAAATAAATTATTCCAATATTTGGAAATTAGCATCAATCAGGACGTCTACCTTGAAAAGAAGATGAATGAGCATACTTATATGAATAAAAATAAATCATTTTCAAGCATCAATTAAATTTAATGTACAAGCCAAAAAAATTGGTTTTTATGAAAAAAATTGTGAATAAACTTTCTATTTGTAAAGTTATTTTTAAAAATCACGAAAAAACAAGAAAACGTATAAAGGAAGACTATGGATGAAATTACGTAGCTTATATCATTTTATAACTTACACTCATTGAGATATTTTTGTCGCTCCTGCAAAAGATAGTTTGCAAGTGAATCGAACTGTTGATTGAGTCCTTCCAGCTCAAGTTTTATAGTTTCCTTTCTCTTATAATTATTGTTTGCTTCAACTTCACCTGAATTTTTATCATTCAGAATCTTCTTCACATAATTTTTCAACTCATCCGTCACAAGTCTGATACTCAGATTCCTAAAAAAATATATTATTATAAAATTTTCATTTCCCATTCAAGATTACCCATTTGATAATAATTACAATGAAATAGGTTTAGCTCTTTCATAAAAATGAATTATTCTAATTTTTAAATAAACAATTTGTCAATTGGGAGAAAGATTCGTCGGAAAATCGATTCCAAATGCACATGGTTTGATAATATAAATAATATTATTTTTAAAAGACGATGATCATTATGATAGCAATGTACAACAATACATTCTGATTAAGTGATGTTAGATCTGTTACATTCAATTACAAATTGTGAGTCACATTTTTTATCAAGAATTTATTAATAGAACATTATATAATGCATTAGGATACAGGTCTACAAATTTGATATTGGAAAATAATTGTACTGTTATGAAGTAAGTTCTTCATTATATCGATATATTAAGCTATAAATTTAATAATAAGAAAATAGCTTCGGCAGACATTGATAGAGCTCACCGTTTGGGTAAAAGAAAATACACCATTAGACCGATTATTGTAAAATTTCTTAATTTCAAAAAGAAATTGGACGTCTTATCAGCTACAAAAAAGTTGAAAGGGACAAATGTTAGAATAGATGAAGATTTCGGTACTCGAGTGAGGAAAATTAGATCAGAACTTAGAATTTTCCTAATAGAGGCTAAGAAAGAAAGGAGGGCATAGGGCATTTCTTCGATGTGATAAATTGGTTGTCAATGGTAAAGTCTATACACTGAGTGATTTAAAAATCGATGATAAGCTTGAGGAAGATCCAAGTGTAGCAAGTGAATCTGAAAACATTCGCTATTTGATCTCTGACGGACTAACTGTTGAAACTCTGAAGTGGTGGATCGTTCACCGAAAACCTCGTCACAATCTGCACAGGAAAACGTCGATGAAATTCCAAGTTTTCCGATGGAGAATGAACAGCGGAACAGCTCAGATGTGAATCAAGACAACTCCAGTTCAACGGGTGCTAATAAGGTGCGAACACTAAGGCAGTAAATGCTTGGAATTCACGTAAAGTGCAAGCACTCAGAGAGGCGGTAGCTACTCCAAAAAAGCAGTATGACTTCCAGAGAGGCTCGGGGATGACGACGAAAGCGACAACGAAGAAGAATTTCACACCAGGAAGAGGAAGAAACACACAAGGGAGAGGATCACCGGGACCGGGAGTACTAGGATGGCTGCAGACTGGTTCGACGCGTCAGAGCGCCAGAGTTGCTGCATGGGAGACAAGCCAATAAACCATAGCTATTGGAGAGAGGTAGCGTAAAATTGCCGGCAGAGGACGGAACAGTGAACTGTTTTAATGCAATGTTCTGGAATATGCATGGAATAAAAAACTTTTGCGAGTTGGACTCTTCACAGTTGAGGTTTGTGAGACATTTTTCTGTTATTTGTTTATGTGAGACATGGGTTACTAGCTCGGAATTGAACTTAAATTATTTAAATGATTATAGATGCTTTTCACAACTAGCAAAAAAAATATAATAGAGGTGGGCCTAGTGGTGGTATGGCAATGTTTATTAAAAATAAATTTCAATCTACTGTAATTGAAGCCAATGATAGTGTTATGTGTTCTGAATGGTAGGTCTATCAGTGATTCTCCAGCTAAGTTTACATTCCATGGCGCAAACGGGAATAGCCTTGTAGACATGATATGGACGAATGTAGAAGGATTAGAAATGTTAACAGAAGTGATATGTTTATCTCTGATCTTGTATTAACTTCAGATCATCTGCCTATTATTGTTTTATCAAATATACAGTTAAGAAGCTCAGTGCCGTTAATCAGTGTGAGAGAGATTAAGGATAAGTGTTTTCGTTGGGAAGATAGCGTTAAAGCAGAGTATACTTTTTATCTCTTTTGTCGGAAAGAATTTTCTCTCCTGCCGATTGTACGGTCGATCAGTTATCTGACTGCTTGTTACGATCAATTACTGACGGAGCTGAGAGATTAATAAATATGGTAAGGGTGGTGAAGAGAAGGGATAACTTAACTGATAAGCCATGATCATATCGAAAGTCCCCATCCCTATCCCTTGTGCTAAAGCGATGAGGGTGGTTTAAAAGTTGAATTTTTCAATGTTTGGCTTACACGCTCATATCTTAAGAAAAATGCGTTCAACCGACATGACTGACTATTCAGAAATGAAGCTAGATAAATTCTCTACAATATTTGTTCTGTTGTGATTTTTGATATCTCCAACAGTTTTCGAGACAACAGTTTGGCCTCAATTTTCCAATAAGTGGTGGAAATTGAATCCAGGTGACCCATCTGCTAGTGAATTAATGTTATGAGCTTTAACATCAGAAATTCAAAAATCATCATTCATAATGCTTGATCCAAAATAACATGAATACCACTCATCAAAATTTTGTTGAAGTGTTTCACCACAATGAGCAGGAACTCTAGATAAAATATGCTATTCCACGAAAACAATCAAGGCTCTCAACAGCCTACTCACACCTTCCACTCAAAGATTCAATACTGAGCAAAAAATTCACTCTCGACTAACTTGCTGTCAGAATCAGGCTCACGCTCGAGGCGAATTTGAAAGAAGTTTTCAACTTTCCAGCCTTGACGCTAGAGAATCACAAAGTTTGTTTAATGAATGATTACATTAATCAAGTTTATAATCTTTGACTCTATAATTTGTCCGTATTTCTTTACAAAACTCCCCTGTCAATGCAAACAATTGAAAAAATATTTACGAAAGACTTATCGATCTTCTGAAAAAGAGAACTTTGATCCAGTAAATTTAAATGATTTCCTACAGGCAAAACTGAATTATAAAAAACAATTGAACTGGCGAAAAGCTCTTAAACGGAAAAAATTAAAGAAAATTCAGAAACGTAAAGAATACTAATGAATAGTATTCATTACTAGTCCGTTCCTTCAGATGTAAAGACGTATCAAATTCAATTGGCTTGTTAGAGTGGGTTTTATTTTTCCGGGAAAAATGTAAGGTACCAGATTTATCTCTACCCAAACTGATATTCGCAGACACTAGACAATAGACACCCCTTCCTTGATAGACCAGTTACTGTAGAAGAGTTGGATTGCATTCTGAAAAATACAACAAAGGGTAAATCTCCGGGTCCCGACGGTATTCCTTACGAATTTTTCAAGTTTTTGCCCGATAAATGGAAATATTTCATCACCTACATTTTCAATCGTATATTGGACACAGGAACGGTTCCGGGGTCATGGGCGTTCGTGAAAATGTTTCTATTGCACAAAAAAGGTAGTTTATCGGATCCAAAAAAATTATAGAACTATTGTAATTATAAATAGCAATTTGAAAATTTTTACTAAATTATCATGTAGAAGACTGACTCATTGGGTTGAATTCTGTGGCAGACTAGAAGAGATCCAGTCTGGGTTCAGAAAAAATCGAAGCTGCTTAGACAACATTTTCGTAATGAACACTCTTATTAAGTATTATTTAATAAATAAAAGCAAAACGTTTTTCGCCGTTTACGTGGATTATGAGGCCGCGTTTGACTCTGTTCCTCATATAGGGCTATGGGATAAGCTGGGATCTTTAGGTGTGAGTAGAAATATTTTGAGTCTTACAAGAATTATATTTGAAAGCTTGCTTTAGTATTGAGGTTCAGGAAGAGGATCATTGTAAAGTGCAATCACAACCCATACAGGTGACAAAGGGGGTTTTGCAGGGGGACTCTTTGAGTCCACTCTTATTTGCATTGTACATAACGGATATGGAATCGTTTTTTAGACAGAGGGGATTGAGTGGTCTACGTCTTGGAAGGGGTCATGATATTTTAATGCTGCAATATGCAGACGATATCGTCATCTTTGCAGACAGTATTCCAGATACTAGAAATAAAGTTCGTTGTTTGTTCGAATTTAGCGAATCACTGGGGCTAAAGATAAACTATCATAAGACAAAAGTAATGCCATTCCACAAGGGACGTCTTAGTAAAATGGGGAGTATTGCATGTCAGGGGGGGAAGATTGATTTTTGCAAGGAATATAATTATCTGGGAGTAGTTTTATAGTCATAAGGTGGTTTCAAAAATATGTGTAGTAGAGCGTTAAATAAAGCTAAAGTAGAGACCGCTGCACTTATGAATACCTTATCAAAGCTCAAATCTGATACTTGAGAGATAAGACAAAGTTATACGAATCTATCGTGATTCCAGCTACGCTCTACGGAGCTGAAATTTGGGCGCAGGGCATGGAAGAAGCATTAGAGAAGGCTCAATTGTTCTTTTATGAAGAGTACTGTTACTGGGGCGGGCTTCACCAGGATGGGCAGTTAGGTTGGAAATTGGTCGAACTCATTTCAAATTCTTTATATTCAAGCTGAGTCTATTATGACTCATAAAAATTCTAAATATGTGTGAGTCTAGGTACCCGTACGTTTGTTATAGAGTTCTTATGGAAGCTGAGTTTGGGGAACGAAATTGGGTTACCCACGTGAAATCTTGGCTTCGCTTATTGAACTTGGGTCAAGTCTGGGGAAATGATGGTTTTTGTAGGGTTGATCTCACAAACAACTACAAACGTATATTAGATGATTATAGGATACATATTAGAAATGAAGATGCCCAGCATGCGTTCGCATCGCAGAGCTGTGGCATGTATTGGAGAATAAACCCTAATTCAGAAATGTCAGAATTGTTGTCATGTAGGATTCCGATTAATGTTTCAAGATGCATGACTCAGCTCACAATTCCTACTGTCTTGGGAGCTATACTCAACTTTGGTAGTAGAAGATATTCACGGGACATTAATAAAGCCCGCCCATCTTGCAACACTTAGAATGAGTCTTTGAGCCATTTTCTATTGAGCTGTGGAGTATATCAGGATGTAAGAGAACGGTACATTGCGACGTATGTATATAATACAAGCTTACCCGGCGAACTTCGTACCGCCAAAAAGTCAATGTATCTCATGTAGCGCTTGACTTTATTTGGTGAATCATGAAATTTATCTGACAATCGATATTTTCATTTACATCTCAATACGGACTTCCTATGTACCTAAAACTACCGTTTTAATACCAGTAAACAATTTTATCACAGAGTGGCGTGTTTATTACAGCTGGTAAGTTTAGATGCTAAATCATATTATCACATGATCTTGAATCATGATGATCTTCCCATTCTACGTTAGCCGCTCGGTCGACAATTTCGAAAACGTAGGTCTGTAAAATAGATTAATATATAATATTATTATTAGCCCCCCTATTAAAATTTCTGGTCAGAAACCATCCTCAATATTCACACAACATATTTCCAAAGTTTCATGCCGTTCTGTTAAGTAGTTTTCGAGTCTATAGGGAACAAACAAACAAACTAACACACAAACAAACATTTATTTTTATATAATAGATTGTGGACGATAGAGATAAGATTATAGTTTTACTTTCAAATTTATCAAGGCAAAAAATATTAGATTTTTATTCCTACACTGTGGAATCATTAAATAGAAGAGGATATGCTGTGGTGTGCCATAATTGATGAATTTGCAATGTGCCATTTTTTAGTGTACAAGTAGCATCGTTACCTGATGACGCTATTGATCCTAGATCATTTATTCTGTTTGTTTGTTATGCTCTTTATTGTGTTGATGTTACAAATTGTGCTCCTGTGATTATCAATTTTTCCTGCTAGTCTGCTCTGTTTTTGATATTTTTGTAATTTATGTAAACTTATTTATTATTGATGTTCGTGTGCAACTCTTTGTATAGGGCATGGCCCTTATGACAAATAAAGATTTCTATTTTATACTAATAATAAGAAAACACTTCAATAGAAATTTAATGGATATACTGGGATTTTATTTGCTTTGGTACTCAGCATCTTCATTTTATGAACACAAGTGAAGTGAGATGTTGATCTAGGTCTCCAAGTATAATAATATAGCAATCCAATGCTCTGTTGCTTCAATTTTTAAAATGTTTTTTAAATGTATGGCCAATATATTCAAGTGAACATAGGTATAAAATAAATATCACTTCATACGGATACTCGCATCTGATAAATCATTGAATGAGAGGAAAAATAGTTTTAAAGAAAGAAAGCCCGAAAGTGTATACTCACTTGTTTGATAGCTCATCTCGCTTGACGAGTTCAAGTTTATGCTCGGTTTCTAATTGTTGTATTTCCTTTTTAATCTGTTCTATTTCAGTATTTTCTCGTTTTACAGCAGACCAAAGAGTGATATTCTGTTGTTTGAGATTGTATATCTGTGCCTCAGATGAGAAATTTCGTTCATCCAGCGACGAAATTGTATCTTTCAGATTTTCTCTTAGTTGCGCATTTTCTGAAAGAACGGATCTAACGTCGTCACTCATGGAAACCTGAGTTTGCGGCTCATTTGCATCGACGCTTGATGCAATCTGCTTTTCTTGAGTATTTGAAGACATATTTCCTGTAACATTCATGAGGTGATAAATAAATGAACACATGTGAAAACTCCTAGCAGATTTAATAATGTTATGCGGTACTCAGATATAGAAGATATTCACGGGACATTAATAAAGCCCGCCCATCTTGCAACACTTAGAATGAGTCTTTGAGCCATTTTCTATTGAGCTGTGGAGTATATCAGGATGTAAGAGAACGGTACATTGCGACGTATGTATATAATACAAGCTTACCCGGCGAACTTCGTACCGCCAAAAAGTCAATGTATCTCATGTAGCGCTTGACTTTATTTGGTGAATCATGAAATTTATCTGACAATCGATATTTTCATTTACATCTCAATACGGACTTCCTATGTACCTAAAACTACCGTTTTAATACCAGTAAACAATTTTATCACAGAGTGGCGTGTTTATTACAGCTGGTAAGTTTAGATGCTAAATCATATTATCACATGATCTTGAATCATGATGATCTTCCCATTCTACGTTGGCCGCTCGGTCGACAATTTCGAAAACGTAGGTCTGTAAAATAGATTAATATATAATATTATTATTAGCCCCCCTATTAAAATTTCTGGTCAGAAACCATCCTCAATATTCACACAACATATTTCCAAAGTTTCATGCCGTTCTGTTAAGTAGTTTTCGAGTCTATAGGGAACAAACAAACAAACT
This sequence comes from Nilaparvata lugens, assembly GCF_014356525.2. Classification (NCBI taxonomy): domain Eukaryota; kingdom Metazoa; phylum Arthropoda; class Insecta; order Hemiptera; family Delphacidae; genus Nilaparvata; species Nilaparvata lugens. Next base: position 46,686,286 of record NC_052509.1, read on the forward strand.
AACTCACAAACAAACATTTATTTTTATATAATAGATTGTGGACGATAGAGATAAGATTATAGTTTTACTTTCAAATTTATCAAGGCAAAAAATATTAGATTTTTATTCCTACACTGTGGAATCATTAAATAGAAGAGGATATGCTGTGGTGTGCCATAATTGATGAATTTGCAATGTGCCATTTTTTAGTGTACAAGTAGCATCGTTACCTGATGACGCTATTGATCCTAGATCATTTTATTCTGTTTGTTTGTTATGCTCTTTATTGTGTTGATGTTACAAATTGTGCTCCTGTGATTATCAATTTTTCCTGCTAGTCTGCTCTGTTTTTGATATTTTTGTAATTTATGTAAACTTATTTATTATTGATGTTCGTGTGCAACTCTTTGTATAGGGCATGGCCCTTATGACAAATAAAGATTTCTATTTTATACTAATAATAAGAAAACACTTCAATAGAAATTTAATGGATATACTGGGATTTTATTTGCTTTGGTACTCAGCATCTTCATTTTATGAACACAAGTGAAGTGAGATGTTGATCTAGGTCTCCAAGTATAATAATATAGCAATCCAATGCTCTGTTGCTTCAATTTTTAAAATGTTTTTTAAATGTATGGCCAATATATTCAAGTGAACATAGGTATAAAATAAATATCACTTCATACGGATACTCGCATCTGATAAATCATTGAATGAGAGGAAAAATAGTTTTAAAGAAAGAAAGCCCGAAAGTGTATACTCACTTGTTTGATAGCTCATCTCGCTTGACGAGTTCAAGTTTATGCTCGGTTTCTAATTGTTGTATTTCCTTTTTAATCTGTTCTATTTCAGTATTTTCTCGTTTTACAGCAGACCAAAGAGTGATATTCTGTTGTTTGAGATTGTATATCTGTGCCTCAGATGAGAAATTTCGTTCATCCAGCGACGAAATTGTATCTTTCAGATTTTCTCTTAGTTGCGCATTTTCTGAAAGAACGGATCTAACGTCGTCACTCATGGAAACCTGAGTTTGCGGCTCATTTGCATCGACGCTTGATGCAATCTGCTTTTCTTGAGTATTTGAAGACATATTTCCTGTAACATTCATGAGGTGATAAATAAATGAACACATGTGAAAACTCCTAGCAGATTTAATAATGTTATGCGGTACTCAGATATAGTAGTTATTCCTTTCTTTTATGTAAAATTTGATCTCTTGAAGCATTAAAATGGAGCTGAACTAGTCGAAACAAACAGAAAGTGATCATGAACGGAGAAAACATAGCTTAGCTTAACGGCGAGTTCAACTTAGGCACTACTCACAAAAGAGAGACTCAAATCGTACCACTCCAGTCGCGGATACCAGTCTTTCAGACTTATTTAAAATAGTGAATAATAGAAGGCTTATTCAACTTTTGTAATGGGATAGAATGGGAAATGTTACTACTTTATCAACAGAATTTTATAATCATTTTTGAATATCAAATTAGAAATTTGGCCATGGTAGTTGACAAAACACTCACTTTGGATGATATAGGAAGTCGCTCTAGTGTGAGTAGTGCCTTAAATGATCATGGTTGAAAAGTGATCAACAATTCAACAAATTGACTAATATTGCCAACGTCACTACCTAATCAAGTGATTGGAAACCATTGCAACTGCTGAGATAGATTTTTACAGATTTTTGAGAGAAATTAAGAATCCTTAAGACATAAAATATTGTCATAAAGACATAATTATAGGCTGCAGTATTTATCTTTCTCATAACTTATTAAAAACAATTTGAAAATAGATGTTCTGTATCTTTTAAATAGAAACACAGGTAGGTAACAATATTATAGATTAAAAATTTCTACAATGTACAAAAGTTTATTGGTTAAGAGGGAGAGGGGGCTCTTATTGCCTTAACTTCGCCCACATCACTTTTAATGTTATAAAGTGCAAATGAAAAGACGTTTATCTATTTATCTATCAAAGTTTTAAAGAAACCAAAAACTACAAGCAAAAATATGAGCTGAGGAGAGCTGAGTCATATTGTTGCTTCTCATATTTTCCGATGACCAGGACTGAGTAGGACCTGACCTACCAGTCAAAGTTAACAAGTATGTGATTTTTTCAACTTTTGTAATTATTGTATAGAATGGGATATTTTACTACTTTATCAACATAATTTTAATATCATTTTTGAATTTCAAATTAGAAATTTGGTCATCGTAGTTGACAAAACACTCACTTTGGAACGATAATGATAGGCTATAATGAAGTCGCGTTGGGATTTGAGTCCTAGGTGGTCGGTATTGTAAAGTTATATCATTTACTTTTACATAAAAAATTTAATAATTGCTTTCTATAAAGTAAGTAGGGCCTACTAAATGTTCCAAAATATAATGTAAAGATAAAATAGAAAAAATCTGGTGTGGCGCACTCACACAACTTTCCTTGCCGTTATGAAAATTGATCTCCTGACGCTAGTGTTCCCGCGCATCTCAAGTACTATTCAAAGATTTGAGCCAGCTGGTGACAGGGCAATAACGCTGGAACACACGAGGTCTGCTATCTCTTCGTAGTGAATGATTTAATAGAATCAACAGTTGCCAACAGTTAGCAATTTAATAATCATATTTACTCGGATTTCGAGCTTATTTTCAATTCTAGGTGGAAATGTTACTGGACATTAATTGCAGAGATTTTCATGCTCAATCTTTTCCACTTGAAATTTTTCGATTAAAATGGATATGAAGGCTGATAATTGAGAATCTAAAATAAAACTTTGCATAGATGGGGCAAAGCTCCTGAAATTTTTACAGATATAGGACTTGTTGCAGTTGATAGAGCTTATCAATGACTATTCCAGGTATAAATTTGATCGAAATCGTTGGAGCCGTTTTCGAGAAAATCGCGAAAAACCCTGTTTTTGACAACATTTTCGCCATTTTAGCCGCCATCTTGAATCGCAATTGATCGAAATTGTTCGTGTCGGATCCTTATATTGTAAAGACCTTACGTTCCAAATTTCAAGTCATTCCGTTAATTGGGAGATGAGATATCGTGTACACAGACGCACATACACTGTGCGTACAGACATTCGCTCTGCTCCGCAACCGAACGTCACTCCAGCAGAGCGATTGATGATCGACCGAGGAGCAACAGGGGTTCGACCGGGGAACGCGAGAAGATCTAACATCTTCCGTAACGTTCAAGATGGGTGCGTGGGCGGAGCGACTGTGGTTCGATGGAGGAACGAAGGCGGTACGAGGGCGGAGCGTGCTCGGTGCGGGTTGGAAGCGCGTATATGTGTACGCAGCTTTACACACACACATACACACACACACACACACACACATACAGACCAATACCCAAAAACCACTTTTTTGGACTCAGGGGACCTCGAAACGTATAGGAATTTAGAAATTGGGGTACCTTGATTTTTTTTCGGAAAGCAATACTTTCCTTACCTATGATGATAATAGGGCAAGGAAAGTAAAAACTAAATTAATTGAGTAAATAGGCATAGGTAATTTTTGGAACAAGAGTATGTTTGAAACTATTATATAATAAATAATTCACCTCATAGAAAATGTATTATATCCTTGAGATTTTTCATTGTTATATTTTTGTGTTTTTGATAATAATTAGCCTATTCAAAAAATATATTTTATCTTTCAAAATTATCTTGTCTAGATTCATCATTATATATCTCATTCCTTGATGAAAAAAAACATATTGGGGAAGCTGGGGTAATAAAGAATGGGGTAATAAGAGAAAAAAATCATAAAAAAATAAATAAAAGTCATAAAAATTAAAAAAAAAATAGTTTTTAGTAGTTTGAACATTGGATTATTAAATAAAGTTGTAAGTGTATTCCAATCTTCATGTTAAGTCATCACCATATTATGCTAAAAAAATGCTTACGCCTGATTTAGTGGTTTGAGTTCGGTAAGCCTCTCATAAAATTGATGCTCATTTTTTTTTGTTTCCAGGATTATAAAGAAGATATGAAAGGAGTCATCAGATGGGTTAATTTATTTGAAAAATAATTATTACCAATTCTCTTATTACCCCACAGTGTTTATGACGGTGGGGTAATAAGAGAATATGCTGATGAACCCATTTCATATGTTTTTTTTTATTTTACAGGTTTCTGCTCTGTTCAGTTGATTTTTCATAGTTAAAAGTTATAAAAGTACATGTTGAAGAACATTTATCTAGTGAAAGTTATTAAATTTTTCATAAAAATGCCAAGAACTTATGTACCAAAAGGAAAACCGAGGGTAACCTACAGCAGTGAAGCTATGCAAAAGGCCCTAACAGCAGTGAAAAATCAAGGACTAACACTTAAACTGGCTTCTCAAACGTATGGAGTTCCACTTTCCACTCTGGGAAAACATTATAAAGAGGAGGGAATAATAAATATAAAAGGAGGTAGGAAAACCGCCCTGTCCGCTGAGGATGAAGCAGCCATAGCTACTTACCTGCAGACATTAAGCTCCTGTGGCGAAGGTCTAACAAGATCTGAAGTATTAAAACTTGTCAGTGAGTATGTAAGGACTAATAATATTGGACAATATTACTGGAAGAATAGTAGTCCAGGAAATGATTGGTTCAACAATTTTCTAAAAAGACATCCCCATCTATCAATGAGAAAAGGTGAACTATTACCTGCCCATCGCCAAAAAGGAGCAGATCCATTTACGGTTCACAAGTTTTATGAAGATTGGGAGAACATCCTAAAAGAAGCTGATATTGACCCAGAGAAAGATTCACACTTAATTTATAATTTTGATGAAACTGGATTTAACCATGACTTAAAAGAAATAAAAGTGGTTGCAGGAAAAGGGACAAAAAGAATTTCAAAAAACATACCAGGATCAGGAAAAAAAATACAACTGTTCTTGCTTGTGGATCTGCTGGTAGAAAAAACCTACTACCTCTTATAGTTTTTTCAGGCAAATATGTCTGGAGCTCCTGGATCCCCAAAACAGTGCCTACCCAGTAACATGTTACACAGCCCAAAAGAAAGGCTGGATGGAGGGAGGTATTTTTAAACACTGGTTCAAAAACGTTTTTTAGAAGGAAATACCAGCAGAAGACATCAGAGGCAATAAGAAAGTTATTTTGTTGTATGATGGTGCAGCATTTCATACAAGCCTGGAGTTAGCAAAAACCGCTGTGAAGAATAATGTTGTATTAGTCCGGTTGCCTCCAAATTTAACTCATTTCATGCACCCTTTGGATAAGACAGTTTTCAAGCCAATCAAAAATCATTGGAACCAGTTAATGATAGAGTACAGCAGAGAACATGCTGGAATACCATTACCAAATGAAGTTTGCTAAAAAACTTGCTGTTGTTTGGGAGGAATCGTTCAAGCCAAAGAACTTGTGCTCCGGATTCGAATCTACTGGCCTTCTACCAATCAATCCAGAAAAGTTCCCTACAACAGCTTATGATCAGATTAAGTTGAAGAGGTTCGTTGAATACAAGAAGAATAATGAAAAAATACAAGCGACCACAGATGAAAGATGTAGCACAGTAATCACAGGATCTCAGATTGATACAGAACTACCTACGACAACTCCCGAGCCACAGCCACGTCCGTCTACATCAAAAACGACCAATGAGCCTGATTTCATCCACAAACCTGTAGGCCTACTAGATTATGTACCAGAAAAACCAGCCGATAAAAAACAAAAAACACCTAAAAATCAATAGGCCTAACTAAAAACATGCCCACACCAAGTAAAAGAACACCATCTAAAATATCCCCTTTTGAAATGTTCATAAGAAAAAAGCTGAGTGAAACTAAGGACACTGATCTTAAGACTCAACCAATCAAAAGAAAAAGATAGATATTTGATGTAGGATCAATAATTACATCCGATGAAGCTATCAAGAAAATGGAAGAACAACAACAAGATCAATTGAAAACTGAAATGCGGAAGAGTAAAGGAGGAATAAGAACTAAAAGTGGAAAGCTATTGCCCAAAAAAGGAGTGCCCGTGATCGAAAATAAGAAGAAAACTGAGAAGTTGAAAACTATAGTTACGTTACGAGCTCAGATTCTGAACAAGAATGTAGTAAAATAGAGCTGAAAGACAGTTCCTCTGAATGGAATGAATTTACTTCTGGAGAAAGTGACAATGAAAATGCCCAGAGTGAAAAGGTCAATCTTTTACTTGAAAAGTATTACACAGTGTATTATGACGAAACATGGTAGCCTACTTGGCAAAGCTAGTGGACTTTTATGATGAAGATTTCTCAAAATTGAAATTTTTGAAGAAATATCTGGAGCAGTTTTACTGGCCACCTCAAAGCAGGGAAGAAACCGAAATTGTGAAGAATCATTTCATTTTTCATGGACCAGTTAAACTTCTTGGATCAGGACCCTTTTCACTAAAAAGACACGGAATCAATTTAATTGATGAAAAACCTGCAGCTGCCACCCTTGAGTTGGAGGAGTCCTTTGCTGGTGCAGAACGCTGGTTTCAGGAGAACAAGCTGTTGCTCAACGTCGGCAAGACACAGAATATCATGTGCACTCTGAGAAACCACTTCAATCATTCATTGAATGAACCGGTGAAGCTTCTGGGATTTAACATTGATCCAAAGTTAACATGGAGTGCTCATGTGGATGCTGTATGCAGAAGATTGTCTCGTGTGATCTACCTGTTGAGAAGACTGAGGTGCTTGCTGACTGAGGAACATTTGATTATGGCCTATTATTCACTGTTCCATAGCCACATTATCTATGGAATACTGCTGTGGGGACACTCTTCACACTGTGAGAGTATTCTTATGCTGCAGAAGAAGGCAGTTTGGATATTGTCATCCAGTGGTCATCTGGAGCACTGTAGGCCACTCTTCGCCAGACTCGGGATTCTCACAGTTTTTATACCAATCTGACAGTGAATTTGAGGGGGTTGCAGAGTGCCTACTCACTTCGAAATGCTCTCGAAGTCAATGTTCCTCGATGTAGGCTAAGTAAGGCTCAGAACTGTTATCCCAATATCGCTATTAAAATGTTTGATATGCTACCTCCATCTGTGCGTCATTTGAGTAACAGTGAGTTCAAGAGGAGACTCAAGTCCTGGCTGCGTGCCAGACCATACTACTCCTTGAGTGAATTTTTTCAGGAGTCTACAGTTGACATTTAGTGGCCATCACCGTGTTTAGCCATCTATGCCATTATGTTTTATTTTTTGACGTGACAGTGTTGTCAAAAACTTCTGTGTGAAATTGTATTTTTGACGTGATGACCTACCCAGCTCATCTGGCTGGTTAATGGTCCTACAAATGAAGATTGAAGATTGAATACAAAACCATGAAGAATGAAGTGAAAGCCTAAATGATTAGTCCAAAATGTAAATAGGTTATTTAAAGACATTTTGTTTCTATAAGAATATTCAAGTTTAAAATTGGTTTCGTTTTGAGTTTTGATCCTTCACACGTTAAAAAAAAGTTTACAAAAGAAGTTAAAAAACATTAAAAAAATTAAATAATATTTTTATAAGCTATCAAGAGTTACAGTGTTAGTAAAGTGGATATATGTAGCTAAGAAACATCAAAAATCTGGTGTGGTACACTCACACAACTTTCCTTGCTCATATTTGAAACTATGATCAGACTTCTGTATATGTGTATATATAATTGTTTTCAGAGTACTTTTTCCTTTGTGTGAACTGTGAAATTCTATGATTTTTTTAGTCGTCATTTTTTTAAAGTTGTCAAAACAGCTGTTCTACAGATGAAATAACTCGACTATGTGTTCTTTTTATGAACTGCGCTACCTACCTACCTCATGCATGAAAAGGAGGTTACTAAGTTTATTTCTCAAGGATGGGGTGGACCCCCCCATTAGTTTCCCAGAAAGAAGACTCATGCCAGTTGATAGAGCTGATAAATAACTATACAGGGGATGAATTTGAAAAAAATCGATCAAGTTATTTTTGAGAAAATCGCGAAAAACATGATTTTTACTTTCCTTGCCCTACTACCATAGGTAAGGAAAGTATCGCTTTCCAAAAAAAATTAAGGTACCCCAATTTCAAGTTTTCTATACATTTCAAGGTCCCCTGAGTCCAAAAACATGATTTTTGGGTATTGGTCTGTGTGTGTGTGTGTGTGTGTGTGTGTGTGTGTGTGTGTGTGTGTGTGTGTGTGTGTGTGTGTGTGTGTGTGTGTGTGTGTGTGTGTGTGTGTATGTCTGTGAACACGATAACTCCATTCCTAATTAACCTATTGACTTGAAATTTTAAACTTAAGGTCCTTATACCCTGAGGACCCGACAATAAGAAATTCAATAAAATTCAATTCAAGATGGCGGAAAAAATGGCGGATAATTACTAAAAAACCATGTTTTTCACGTTTTTCTCGAAAATGGCTCTAACGATTTTCTTCAAATTCATACCATGGATAGCTATTTATAAGCCCTATCAACTGGCATAAGTCTCATTTCAGGAGCTCCGTAATATTCTTGAGAAAAATGGCAGATAATGACTAAAAAGCCATGTTTTTCACGTTTTTCTCGAAAACGGCTCCAACAATTTTCTTCAAATTTATACCATGGATAGCTATTCATAAGCCCTATCAACTGGCATGAGTCTCATTTCTGGGAAAATTTCAGGAGCTCCGTAATATTCTTGAGAATAATGGCGGATAATGACTAAAAAGCCATGTTATTCTTGGTTTTCTCGAAAACGGCTCTAACGAATTTTTTGAAATCCATACCCTGTATAGTTATTTATTAGCTCTATCAACTGACATGAGTCTTTTTCCTGGGGTACTAATGAGGGGTCCACCCAATCCTTGAGAAATGGACTTTGTAACCTCCTTCTCATGCATGAGGTAGGTTTGTACACGGTTTTTACTTTTTTTTTCTTCCATATACTGTGGGTAGGTAGAGCAGTTTATAAAAAGAACACAGTCATAGTCAAGATATTTCATCTGTAGAACAGCTGTTTTGACGAATTTCAAAAAAAAAAAATCGAATTTCACAATTTACATAAAGTAAAAAGTACTCTGAAAACAATTGTATATACACATATACAGTAGTCTGATCGTAGTTGCAAATATGTTGCCGTCAATCGTCATTATGTTATTCCCCTAAATTATTCTCGTTTGATAATGAGGCTTATAGTTCAATGAGCAAGGAAAGTTGTGTGAGTGTACCACACCAGATTTTTTACTAATTATCCGCCATTTCTCTCAAGAATATTACGGAGCTCCTGCAATTTTTCCCAGAAATGAGACTCGTGTCAGTTGATAGGGCTTATAAATAGCTATCCATGGTATAAATTTGAAGAAAATCGTTAGAGCCGTTTTCGAGAAAACCAAGAATAACATGGCTTTTTAGTCATTATCCGCAATTTTTCTCAAGAATATTACGGAGCTCCTGAAATTTTCCCAGAAATGAGACTCATTTCAGTTGATAGGGCTTATAAATAGCTATCCATGGTATAAATTTGAAGAAAATCGTTAGGGTCGTTTTCGAGAAAACCGTGAAAAACATGGTTTTTTAGTAATTATCCGCCATTTTGAATTCAATTTTATTGAATTTCTTATTGTCAGATCCTCTTGGCATAAGGACCTTAAGTTTAAAATTTCAAGTCAATCGGTTAATTAGGAATGGAGTTATCGTGTTCACAGACATAAACACACACACACACACACACACAGACCAACACCCAAAAATCATGTTTTTGGGCTCAGGGGACCTTGAAACGTATAGAAAACTTGAAATTAGGGTACCTTAATTTTTTTTGGAAAGCAATACTTTCCTTACCTATGGTAATAGGGCAAGGAAAGTAAAAAACTTTTATTATGTGAGAATAAGTGGTTCTTAGGTTGAACTTAAAGTCTGAAAAAGTGCCCAACTTGCTTTAAAACCAACTAATAAAAAAAAGGTGAGTTGAGCTACTATATTTTATTTTTACCACTGATTGGTTTTCATTGATGTCTTAAGATGACAAAAACTGAAATTGGGGTGTTCTAGCTTATTTACAATTTATGTGTAAATTGTGCAATATTTTACAAATGCTGATGTTTTACTCCTACAAAACACAGTTTTTGATGCTCAAGACATTATTTTCAGTTGTAGAATCTCTATTCTCCATATCCAAAACTCTAGGCTTTGTGAAGTAAAATATTCCTACCAGAAAAGACAACATTGTGTTTCTATTTCATAGATTTATCATCTCTGAATAACCTACATTTTGTATTCTTTCGTTCGTCCTTATCTTTACTTGAAAAATCTTCTTTGAACTATTCTTGCTAGGCCCTACTGTATAAGGAAAGTAGAGCCCCCAATAATGTACCTAGTGCACAATTATTGGAATATAATGCTTTAAAAAAAATGAATATATTATAAATGTATTTACATTATAGTAAAAAGAACTATAGGCCTAAATAATACACATAGTGCATGCATTCCTGGTTGCATAAAAGAAAGTTTGATGACAGCTGTCTGACAACATTGGGCTATACTGTACGTTATAGTAGGTACTTAGTTGATATTGATAGATCTAAACATGGAATGTTTTGCTAGTGTTGAAAATGTCTATATGCAAAATGAATAATTGATGACTCGATGTTATTTGAAATGGAAAAGCAATTACAATTGGTTCTCTCTTAAACCTTAATCGATTCCTATGTTTATAGTAATATATATTACCTACTTTTCACAATAATTCATAAAATTAATGTATCAATCGAAAAAACCCAGTTATTGGCAGTGTAAGTATGTTACATAAGTAATCATGCATGAGAACATAATCATTATAATAGAATTTATTGAATATTTGAACAAATTACCTATTAATAATTGAAAGTGGAAAAGTTTTAAATTAATTTTGATTAGATCCCAATAATTGCTAGACTAGCCTATTATTCATTAAATTGATATGCTTATTTGAAGAGATAAAAAATAGAAAACAAATTACCTGTACAAATTTTATTTGTTCGATGTGTCACAATATTTCAGTTTATCTAAATCACCACGAAATTAATTAAAAATAAGCCAGTACACAAGAATAAATTAGCAACTTGTAAATGGATGAACGCAAAGAAGCGGCATGTTCGTTTTTGTTTATCAACAATGCAAGTATTACCAACTCAATAACAAATATATTTTATTCTAAGTGCATTGTGCCTAAAAAATACACGCGATAGAATTTTTATAATATATCATAATTTGTTCTTGATATAGTTATCAATATGTGACAGATATATTCAAAATAAAATTAATGATATTCGAGCTTGACTCGAATGATAACAAAAGATAGCTTCTTGAAGCATTTTATCTCGTCACAAAAACAAAAACATTAAAATTGCTCGAGTTGAGGGAGACGGTTTTCAAGTTGATCGAGAGGTGTACTCTAAGTTGGTGCATGGCCAATATTATTGGTACCGTACGGTACCTAATTGGCAATGGTTGGTGTGAATTCAAATTCGCATCAATACTAATGGTCCAGACAATGAATCGTTATAGAGGGAAGACAATAATTTTAGAGCCGCAGTCTTGTTTAGGGTAAAACATATCAAATGTCCCCATCCTTTTCCCCTGTGCTAAGCGGTTGTGGGTGCTTCAAACTTCAAAGGTACCAGTTTTTTGTTTCTCGCATATAACTCGGAGAGTATGTATTTTACGAACATGACTGTTTCATGAAAAAATAGAGCTTAAGTTGCATAATTTCATAAAATATTCATCTCAACTTTTTTTATATCCTCTATAATTCTCGAGATATCCGTTACGGTATTGAAGGGGTGACTTTTTAAAAAAAAACAAGTATTCCATCCAATTTTTTGCTATTTTTGCTCTTATAGCATTTTAAAAATCAATGGGGAAAATCTATGCTAATTATGAGCTAATGGAGCATTAAATTCACTTCAATTTGATGTAGAATTAAACACAGCTGTGCTTAGTGAGAGAAGTTGTGTGTATTTTTGGGTTAAAAATTTTATAAAATAACTTCATAAATTCAATATGAAGTGATAATTAAGTGTTATATTTAAACATAGTTTGGTGTTTTAATTTCTCTAAATTCAAAATGTTCAGCTTATAATATATATTTTTTTGGACGAAAATTGAACTTGAACGTTTTACAGTAGAAACATAACCTATTTTTTGGACATTTTATTAATTTATCAAAATTTGGGAATGGAATAGATTCGGGCCAAGCCTTTTGTTCTTTCCTAATCATATTTATATGATTTGTGATTCTATCCACGAATAAATAAATAATTTCACACGTTTACGCATTTCCCTTCGACTGTTGCAGGGTGATGAGCAAGTGATGACAGGTGGCAAGTGATGATCAAGGTCTAAAAACCTACCGTATTCATAGACCTTGGTGATGAGTAAATCTCCAGTAGGCTATGTATGAATAATATAGCCTACATAGGCCCTATTACAATATGCATAATTATTGTTTCATATTACAATATGCAATTAACATACATAATGTTGTCTTGCAACAACAGTCCAATTGAAAAAGGAACCAATGTGTAGTGAATATTTTGAACAATTTTAATGAGTTTACAATTTCACAATTTATATTTTGCACAATATGTTATGAGGATAAAATATCAAAAGTCTGAATACGTACCACATATGTTCTAAAGGGATAAAGGTGGCATTTTTCAGTTTTTGCTTCCATGCTTAGGCTATATCTTGGAAACAATGCGTTCAACAGACTATTCAAAAATGAATCTTGATAAATTTCCTACAGTATTACTTTTGTGGTATTTTCAACAAGTTTCGATATAGTCGCTCTTGAAAATGTGAAATAGTTGAAATTATTCAAAAATGAATCTTAATACATTTCCTACAATACTACTTTTGTGGTATTTTCAACAGTTTTCGATATAGTCGCTCTTGAAAATGTGAAATAGTTTAAATTAAATATTTTCATCCAATTTTTTGCTCTTTCAGTGCTTATAACTCTGCAACAAAGGAGGCTAGCCCAGCCTGAAGGCCAACGCTGGCAGGAGGCTAGCCCAGCTCAAAGGCCAGTGGAGGCCAATGCTGGCAGAAGGCTAGCCCAGCTTGAAGGCCAGTGAAGGCCAACGCTGTCAATAATTATTTTGTAAATGTCTTGAAAACAATAAAATCTTCTGATAGTAATTCTAGCTTGCAAAAGCAATTCTTGCTTGAAATAGTTTAAATTAAATATTTTCATCCAATTTTTTGCTCTTTCAGTGCTTATAACTCTGCAACAAAGGAGGCTAGCCCAGCTTGAAGGCCAATGCTGGCAGGAGGCTAGCCCAGCTCGAAGGCCAGTGAAGGCCAATGCTGGCAGGTGGCTAGCCCAGCTCGAAGGCCAGTGAAGGCCAATGCTGGCAGGAGGCTAGCCCAGCTTGAAGGCCAATGCTGGCAGGAGGCTATCCCAGCTCGAAGGCCAGTGAAGGCCAATGCTGGCAGGAGGCACAGAGACTTACTCTCTTCTCTGTGACTTATTTTATAAATTATTCGACTGGGAAGGAAATGAAAAATACCTTGCAGTTCAAAGAAGATTAAGTGATATTAGTTGCAATAAAGAATATTATGATACTGTATTTAATAAATCATAATATTCATTGATTTCCTGGGTGAAGTGGATATCTTTAGGCTTTATATTGAAAGGATTGAGTAAATAATTTTGTTATTTCTATTACTTAGATACTCATTGATTGACATAACAATATAAATAAGATTTTTTATGAAGGGTTATACATGGAATTACACGATTTTCTATGTTTGGAACGATTTTCTATCATGTATTACCATACATTGTTACAGACATCCTTACCTAAAACAGGTTATTCTGTTTCAATGTTTCTCATATTTATTTATTGATCCACATGTAGCTCTTAATGAATTATACCATAATGATGATATAACGTATCAAAGCAGTGTATAATGAAAACTATAGACAAAATAATCTACCAGCAACATTTCATAGCAGTAGGTCAAGATCAGGTCATAAAATTACTGTCTTCTTGATAGGTAATATACTACAATTAGGATTGAATTATTTATAATATTTCATTTCAATTCTCATGAAACATGTATGGACTTGTCAATTTCTCTTCAATTCACTTGGAATTCTATAGAGAAATAATGCTTATAGTGGGCTATCTCACATGAAATTAAACTTGATTCATAAAACTATATGCTAATAACTTACCCCACTGAACAAAAGGAGCTTATTTTAATTCCTTCAGAGAGCATGTAAATTGGGTATAAAGTAAGTATTTTTGTTATAAAACATAATGAATGATCAAATTTATAGGCTATGGATTTTTTTTTGATCTGTACGGTAAATTATGCAGACGACGCTGACAACGTTTGTCTAATCAGTATCCTACAACTTTCCACCTCTTTCCTTTCAAGAATATTAAAATAGTTTACCACATACTAAAAGGTTTTTATTTTTCTTAAAGTAGAGTCTCGCATTCAAAAATAAAATTTTATGTGTTTAAAATCAGTTTTATTCACTACTGTTCTATCTTGGCAATTGTAAACAAGCACGAGGAATGAGAAACCCTGACGTAGTTCATATTTTGACCACCAGAGACTGCATGAGTCGAATCTTCAGCCAAATCTGTTCAGCCAAATCTGAATGGGGCCGCGGAATTGGAAATATCTGGAACTCAAAATATCAATGTTAAATGTCAACGAGCTATTATAGTAAACTATAGAGTGGCTGTTGGTGTGCTTACAGCGCTCTCAATGTGTTACACGGCCAACTAAGGGCAGCCATGACAGAGAGAGGCAAGATTTCAAGAAGAGCCAGTCTGCCACTGCAGGAATAGATGTGTTTATTTTTATTCAAATTGATTTCTATCAATATAAAATTATCATTCCAATTGGTACTTTTACGAAAATTGAATGAGGTATGTGTGAGAATATTTAACCTCTAGAATGTTCAGAATCGACTGAGGATACAAAATATAAAATGTAGGTCTATAGGAGTAGGCTAGACTAGATCATGCCGACTATTTCATAACTTTGTTTGTGATATTACTTACAAATTGAATTGCATATGAAACTACAGTCGAGTTGGATAGATTTAGACTTATTAAACATTTCAACTATACACTGTTAATATATTATTTATTTGTATTGTGTAGAGAGTGTCAATGAAGTCATTCATCATACAAAAAGTTCCCACAGTAACAATTTTTTTGGTATGTGTTTGTATATATTGCCATTATTTTATTGACTGCACTATCCCCAACGCAAGGTAACAAGAGGTGTTTTTATGTTGAGAAGATAAAAGGAAATAGTGTGTCAAACTTTTTTAGTTAATGTCTACTATAGTTATGTTCATTCACATCTTTTGTAAGGAGCAATATTATGGGCCAATTGTAGTGATTTCCATTCACGTTTTGTGTTACAAAAAAGAGCAATAAGAACCATGTATAATGTAATGTTCCTCCCCTTAAGCACTGCAAACCGCTATTTGTTAGATTGAGAATTATGTATTTGCCGTGTATTTTTATCTTCAATGTTCATTATTTATAAAGATTAACTTGCTCTCATTCTCTAGTCATTTTGATGTTTATTCGCACAACACAAGAAATAGGTTGAACCTAGAAACGAATATTATCGGTATAAATTTAGTCATATCAGTTTTAGGGCTTGTGCAATTAGGTTTTATAATCAGTTACCGTTACATATAAAGAGGCTTACTAGTGAGTGAATATAAACTTAAAATTGAGGATTTTCTTATAAGAAACTTGTTTATATAATAATGATGAATATTTTGTCTTTATATGGAGAATTTGTAAGACGTTAATGTGATGATTTCTTGTTTTTATGTGGTATGATTATATGTTTTTTATGTAATAATCTATGTAATTTTCTCATGAAGTGGCCTATACAAATTGTGATTTGTCTTTGAAAATAAATGGATTTTGATTCGATTTATAGCCTAAAGCTGGGTTTACACCAAAGTTATTAACAAAATATTATTAGCTTAATCCTTATAGATACTATTACATTGAACGGAACTTGACAAACACATATTATGTTCATCATGTGTATAATAAGTTATGTTCAATCTAATAGAATATATATAGGGATTAAGTTATTAACATTTTGTTAATAACTTTGGTGTAAACCCAGTTTAATAGATTATAAACATGTTTTGTTGAACTGAGTAGCCTACTATTTTACTAAAACTCATAAAAATTAATAATTTTCAACGAGTAGCCTACTATAGCCTTTTACTAGCTACTAAATTCAAGTACTTACTAATAACTATGGAATTCTATTGTGCAAAATTTATATTGTTTGGTGCTAAAGAATGTTACTTAATTCAATTAATTATAAATAAACAAATCATTTTTAGATTGCTAGTCTCTCGTTGGTTCTTTTATATCCATTTGTAGTCCAACTAGATATATATAGAATGTGTACATTAAATTTCAAAAAGTAAACAACTATATTAAATAATAGAGAATATATTATTTTGAATATTATTATAATGGTATGTGGAAGAAATGCATGCTATTTTGTTGAAAATGAAGACTGGACATACAGCTTACATTCTACCAGAATATTGTATATATGTCTATTTTACATATTACAAAATAATATAATCAAGGTCTATAAAGAGACCATGACTATAATAGTATCTATATAATAATAAGAGAGAGTAGGGTTGTGTTTGCTTGTGTGTTCGTTTGTTCACATCAAAACATGTCAACTTGTGGATTGCATACCGGAAAAACTGGAATGATTCAGGTCTCCTAATTTTGAACATAGATTATAAAAATATCAATCTCGTGCACTTGGAAGCCCGAATTTCAATTTTCCTTCTAGATTTTTCAAAATTAATGTTCAAACTTCATTAATAGTACATACGATTTCATAAAAAAATCACCAAATCATATGGTCGGAATTAAAAAAATTTATTATATTAAAGAACTGGATTATACAGTATACAGGTGTAAAGTAGTATAGGAAAATTATTATCAGGTTTTCCGTTGCACCCAAATTTTTTCCGCCATTTTGAATACAATTTCTTTCTTTAATTGAAAGGTGGTCATATGATACATGATTCCGATACAGGATTTCCAGAGAAAAGGTATGGTGAAAACCGCACATCAATATCTCAAACCTTTCAAAATGTATTCTCATTCATTTCCTTTATTATAGTATAGAAGATGATAGATAAAATGGGTGATATATCCATTTATCTATCATCTTCTATACTATAATATAGAGGAAAGAACTGGCTTAAAGACGTATACACACGTGTATAGAGGATAGGGAAATTATGTTTGACGCATCATCACGTCTGATCTACTGGACTGATTTACTTGATATGTTGCTTATAAATAATTCTTAATCAACCGAGGATTCTTATAGGCCTATTTTCAATTCTTCTGGATTTCATTACGTCAAGTTTTAAAATAGACCCTTGCGAAGCACGGGTTATCTGCTAGTGATATATATATATATAATAATGATGATGATGGTATACTAACTTGACTGGAATGAACATAGACATTAGCTTATATGTATGATCATGTTATGCCTGTTATGTGTGATGTTGGGCCGGTATTAGGCGGTAGTTCTATGACATGAAAAAATGATTTTGTACAACTTATTTCCAAAGACCTTAAAGAGATAATCTTAAAGGTCTTTGCTTATTTCATATGATCTGAATATGGCAGAAATATTACCGTCCAATAGCATCCTCAAGTTAGTTTGTTATTTTTTTGACTACCTATCATACTTTGCCTTCTTGTTTTGAACTTGGAGATATTGTAGATACTAAGTAAATAAGTACCGTAAGCTGGTATCACAGAAACGTCAACATAAACTAGTTTTTCGAATGCTTTGTTCAAAATAGCATAAAAATCCAATCTCTAAAATCATAATTTTGCAGTTACGGTATGGCTTTTCAACTTGTAGAGCACTTGTACGGCTAAGCAGTATCAACAATGTAACTAAGGCTTCAAGTAAAGCAATTCAAACAGTTAATTTTATGGATGCATAACAACTGTAATACATACATTTAAAATGCTCAATAAAAATTCAATGTTGTTATTATTAAATATAACTGATTTGCGCCTTGTATTTTATGCAAGTTCACATCATAACAATAGGGCCATTCAAATTTCCCGCCGCTTCTTGCCTCTCTCTGTCATGGCTGCCAATGTTCAATTCGTAACAGGAATAGTGGCCACTCAGCCGCTCTATAGTTTACTATAAGTAAACTAGTTTACTTATAAACTAGTTTAGCTCGTTGTTAAATGTCCACAAACCACTCTCGGTCTCAGACAACACCGTATCGCGCATGCGTTAGTAACGGTTTTTTCCTATTCCATTCAGTCAGATCTTTGAATGTAACGATCTTTGTGATGATGGTTACCAAGCACAGTAACTGAAGCCGTCATTCCATTTTGATGAGGATATTATTATCCAATGATATTTATCATTAAATTCGATTTAATATTCAATATATTATCATTATTTCATTCAATAAAAGAAAGAGTACTTTCAATAATATAATTAATAAAATATAACGGTTGTTATTTAACTAATGTTAAAAAACACTATGACTAAGTCAGCATATATTGTCATTTCAAAGCAAAATCCCAACCTCCTTACCTATATTTTCACCTTTGAAATATCAAAAACCATAATTCTACCTGTTTTCTAGCCCTTTCTAGCATATTACCTAGCCTTATGAAACATTATTAAATATAACTTGAAATAACCTAACCCCCAACCCTTTCACATTCAATACTTTGGATTTCAAAGCAAAATCCTAACCCCCTAACTTAACCTTTCACCTTTGAAACAACAAAAACATAACTCTACCTGGACTCTAGCCCCTTCTAGCATATTGCAATTTCAAAGCAAAAACCTAACCTATCCTTATGAAACATTATTAAATATAATCTGAATAAAACCTAACCCTTAACCCTATTTTGTCAATTAGTTGAATTTCTACATTGCTGATTGTGGCAACCTTGCAATGCGTGGAAGAGATAGCGCCATCTGCTTTGTTGAATAATACACAAGGATAGCAACACCATTGCAATGGCACCTCCATTATAACGTGGACCTCACTATGAATACTCAAAGAATACTTTTGAATAACTATGTGATAACTGTGACCGTTGGTGGCCGTTACTCTGTATCTGAGACAAAGAGAAGCTGCTAAATGTCCTATGCTTGAAAACTGTTGCTGGGTGGAACTCCAAATATTTGTCAGACAGCGGAATTGGAAATATCTGGAACTCGAAATATGTTGCTAGGCGGAATTGGGAGTATCTGGAACTCAAATTATTTGTTTGTCAGATGGCGGAATTGGAAATATCTGGAACCAAAAATATCGGTGCCAAAGTGGGAGTACTGGTAATGTGTTTGTGATTGAGAAATGGTTCAAGTCTGACTTATTTTCTGGAATGATATGGACTATAGTGCGGTCCACGTTATAATGTCAGTATTTGATCAACATTGGACTTGCTATCCTTGTCTGTCATTTGACAAAGCAGATAGTGCTATACTTTTCTAGCTCTGCAACGCTACCAGATCGTTATTTAACAATGTAGAAATATAATCTGTCAAGGCTGAGAATCACAAACACTGTTTTCCTATTCTTTTCCACTGCCATTATAACGTGGACCTCACTATAGTTACCCACTTAGGGTAATTCATTGCTCATTATATATTAAAATTATATTGGTTTATAAAATAATAGTCATGTACATTATGCAAGTTTTCAAAACTCTGTTTCTGTTTCAAACAAGACTGATGACTGTTGATGAATTTATTTTAGGTTAACTATAGAACCCTTCATTTGTTTTGCGATAAATTTGTTTCATCCCACATGAACACAGTCTCGCTAATAACGATCGATATTGTGAGTTCCATATATTTATAATTCCACATACTTCCAATTCCACCAGCTGACAAGATATTTTGAGTTCCGCCGGCCTGCACGATATTCGCAGTTCCGCCTGTCAACATATTCGGAGTTCCATATATTTCCAATTCCGGCTAGCTGCAAGATATTTTGAGTTCCAGATATTCCCAATTCATGCGACCCATCTGAATTAATATACAATCATGTAAACTCTCTATACTGCTAGTAGCATCATAGCTCAGTTTTTGAATCGACGTGGTTTAATAAAAAAATGTAAATACAAAAACAAAACCCGGCTGCTGAGTCTTGTTGAATGAATTCGGTATCTGTTTTGATTGAATTTATTTAGATGATTATTATTTGAGAAAGTATTTATATTATTCTATTATCAAAATGACTTTGTCAACTAGTACTGGAATACCTGATAAATTGTGGCAACCAAAACATGCAATACTTGAAACATCGTAAGTAAACACATCATCTTATACTAGGTTATGTCAGAGTAATGTATATTTTTTATTTATTTACATACAAAAGCTCACAGAATTAATCCATGAAGTGCCTTATTGACATCAACTAGCGTAGATACATAATATTTGATGCAAAATAAGAATGAAAAATAAAATACGGTACTAGGTAGTAGTTCTGCGAACAGTAGACCTCGCTCATGAATACAACTTTCAATATAATGAAAAGGGCCAGTACAATAAGTACAGAATATTGTGAAGATTTAGCCATGTCATCTATTATTTTCTCTATTGAAAGTGCTAGAGACACTCTTTGAAGGGATACTGAACTTATCAAGGAGCTTTCTTTATATCAAATACATACAAATTTTACCTTTTAAATGAAAAAGACTAAGAAATTGTCAAAAAACCACAGATTCATTGATACTTAGAAAGACCGGGTTCGTTCTTTATCAGAGATTGACAATGGTGTAATCACCGAATCCGGTCTTTCTAAGTATCAATAAATATGTGGTTTTTTGACAATTTCTTAGTCTTTTTTATTCAATATGGATAATTACCACAATACCAACTTCTCAACTAAGCTTACACAAAAAGAAAAACAAAATCAACCTTTATACCTTTACATACAAATTTCATCCTTCAACGGACTTCCAATACAATAAAGATTTTTTAAAAATAATTTATCCAATTAATTTGATAAATCAATTCAATAATTATAATAAGATGATTCAATTCAATTATTCTATCTAATCATAATAATTTATTTTATAATGATATATTATTAGAATAAGATAAAACAATTAGTATCATCTGCAAAAAAAAAAAAAATGGTAGGAACGAGATTTGAACCTTGGTCCCACAGTGTGAGAAGCCACGGTCTAACCAACTTGGTCACCATGTGCTCGTAACCACAGATGCGAGAAAGTAAAAACATGAATTGCTGTATCTTCAAAGACACATCCTTTCTGGATTGAGGTTAGTTTACGGTTTTTTTAAATTACAAAAAACCAGAGGTCTTATCAAAAATCGTTACACATGCGTTTCTGCGCCTTGTTTCAAAGAACTCGCATACCAAATTTCATCCAAATCGGACAATAACTGCGACTGTAACTGTGGTACAAACAGACAAAAGCCGACTGAGTCGAAACTAAGACCTCAGCTTCGCCTCGGTCAAAAATAGTAAACACAATTTTTGAATACTAGTTGACCGAAGCGAAGCTGAGGTCTTAGTTTCGATTCGATCGGCTTTTGTCTGTTTGTTTTTTTTTAACTGCGGTACAAACAAACAAACAAACAAAAGCCGATTGAGTCGAAACTAAAGGTGCGTACAGACTTTCGCTCTGCTCCGCAACCGAAAGTCACTCCAGCAGAGCGATTGATGATCGACCGGCGAGCAAGAGTGGTTCTACCGGGGAACGCAAGAAGATCCAACATCTTCCGTAACGTTCATGATGGGTGCGTGGGCGGAGCGACTGTGTTTCGATGGTGGTACGAGGGCGGTACGAGGGAGGAGCGTGCTCGGTGCGGGTTGGAAGCGCGAATATGTGTAGGCAGCTTAAGACCTCAGCTTTGCTTCGGTCAAAAATAGTAAACACAATTTTTGAATACTAGTATAATAGAGAGAGGCGAAATGAAAAAAATAAAAAAACTAATGATAATAGAAAATGAAGAAGAATGAAATAAAAATAAAATAGAGTTATTAGAGAATAGAGGAAAAATAGGACTTTAGAAGAGATAAAAAAGAAATGAGGGAGTTTAGTATAATTAATTATTATCAATCATGAGTCAATTATAGAGCACTATGCTAGTTCACAGGGTTTCTTAAAGGTCAAGGGTTGCAAACGGTCAGCAAACGGATCAATGGAATGGCTTATTCTATTGTACAAACGTAAAGTTCTGTATATGTAAGAATTGTAATGATGAGTCGTTCTGATGAATGGCATGTGAAACAGAATATTTGGTCTTGGTCTATTAAACGGGACATGAAGTTACAACATACCTATTTATAAATTCTGGCATGAATAGGCTACTTGATTTTTTAGGATATTATATAATAATAGCAAGAGGGAACCGACAGATCTCCTTTCTTCCAATCTTTGAACATTAAATATCAACCTTAGATTGTCTGTTGAAAAAGCTATCGGACGGAATGCGTTGAACTTTTTAAAATAAAGATACTTTAAAAATCCTATATGTTTCATCCTATATTTTATTTTTGTAACTTGTTAACAACTAGACCTAATCATATCTCATATTTTACATGTTGATTACAGAATGGGAGAAATTGTTGTTGAATTGTATTGGAAGCATGCACCAAATACCTGCAGAAACTTTGCTGAATTGGCAAGGAGAGGTTACTACAACGGAACAAAATTTCACAGGATAATTCGTGACTTTATGATTCAAGGTAAGTCTTAAGTTAATACAAAAATAATAATATGATAACATAGCTGAAATTATAAATATATTGTATTGTAACAAAAAATGTCTTCAAACTCTAGTTTTCTTATAGGCTAGTTATTGTTTTTTTGTAGTCCAAATTCAAATTCAAATTTTATTTATTCAAACTCACAATATTCACATTCAGAATCAATAAGAAAAACAAAACACACAGCTCAGTAAGATAAAAAATAATCAATGGAAGATTAATAAAATAAATACTAGTATGTTTTATCAGAAATACTGTAAATTTGTGAATTGGAATAAAAATACTACCTGCTGGAAGTATACAATACTCCACGTTTGCAAGCAGGAATGAATATCACTTCAACTGATTTTAAATGCATGAATAAAAGGAGAAAGAAAAAGAAAAGAGAAAGAAAAGACTAGCAACCATTCACTCTCACATTCACTCACCTTGCACACTTTCCAATAACAGCTCATCTTACTAATGCTTATTGCCAGCCACCAAAATTACATTTAAACTACGAAATAACATTAAATAAGGATTCTAAATGGTCAGGCATAAGACCTCTGAGCCATCTAAGAATTCTTTTTTTGAAAACAAGTTGATTTTGAACCCTCTTGATTTCAATTGGGATGTTATTAAAAAACTTGGGGCCAAGAAATACAAACGATTTCTGGAAACAAGTGGTATACGATTTGGGAAGTCTCAGTAAATCAGCTGTCACTCTCCTAGTTTGATAGCTGGGAACATCCCTGAGCAATGTATGACCACCGTTTCCAGACATTACAAAGAACATAATACAGGACCTTAAACACATACAGGACCTTAAACACATACATATATCTAAGAGGCAAACATCCAAGGCACTGAAATAGAGGAAAAGAATGTTCATATCTACCCTTTCTATTTATAACACGGACTATCGATTTCTGCACCGTTATCAATGGCTTCAAGTGACAAATATAGGTGGAGCCCCAAGAATTAATACCATAACTTATTTTTGGATCAACAAATGCAAAATATAACTGCCTAAGAACATTTAAAGGGAGAAATTTATTCAAGAAATAGAATTTTCGCAGGATGAGTAACAGATAGTTTTTTTATGATAGATATATGCTGAGACCAGTTGAGCTTTTCATCAACAATCACACCTAAATATTTAATGGCATTGGTCTGACCAACGACCTCACAGTCACAGTCATTCCGATCACAGGCACCATGAAACTTCAGTGCAGAAGGCAGTGTCCATGGTGTTGTTAATGTGAACAATATATATTTTGTTTTTGTAAGATTGAGCTGTATTCTATTGTGCCTGAACCAAAGCAATAGCTTATCCAAATCATCCTGCATCATTCTCTCTAAGTTGGGGCCATCCAGTCCACAATATGCCAAGGCAGTGTCATCTGCAAAGGACTCAGGCATACCATTGAACTCACACGAATAGAGATCATTTATAAAGATGAGAAACAAGATTGGTCCAAGGACGGAACCCTGTGGTACACCACAGTCCACTCCCTGAACCTCACTCTTCACTCTCTCAATAGCTACATATTGCTGCCTGTCCTTCAAATATGAAGAGAACCAATCCAGAACTATGCCTCTGATACCAGCCATAGATAATTTATTCAACAAGATTGAATGGTTAACCGTGTCAAATGCCTTTCTGATGTCCAAAAACAGTCCTGCAACACAGCGCGCTGGCCTGAAGTTGAAGCCACAGAAAACAACCGACATGAATCTTTCAAGAGCCATTTCTGTATTCATGCGTTCACGAAAGCCAAACTGTTCATTATAGAAAAAGTTATATGAGTTGAGGAAATTGAGAAGTCTTCTTTTCACTATCTTTTCCAATATCTTTGAGAAGACAGACAGCAGAGATATATGTCTATAATTGTTCAACTTAAATCTAGAACCGGATTTGTAGATTGGCACCACTCTTGCTAGCTTCATCCCAGAAGGAAATATTCCTGTAGATAGACTGCAATTGAAAATATCAACTAGAATGGGAACAATGGTCAGAGCAACATCCTTCAAAATTCTAGAAGATATAAGATCATCTCCAGAAGAAGTACCATTTTTTATGTAAATTAACAGTTCATCATAGGTCACAGCTTCAAAAAACATAGACGCTTGATGGTTTCTTTCCTTGAAGGTGTTATGATAGTCATTTTCATTATCAGCTGCACCATAAGAAGTAGCTAAAACGTCTCTGCCAATGTTAACAAAAAAATCATTAAATAGATTTGCTATTGTTTTTGGATCCGTTACAATTTCATTCCTGTGTTCTATTTTCAATTCATCATGAGATCTAGTTTTTCTCGGATTTCCACACAGTTTATTTAGAACTAGCCATTTTTTCCGAGGGGGCATTTGATCTAATGTAGAATAATACTTTTGTTTTTCAATTTTAATCCAATTTTTTATTTTTCTAGAATAAGTTTTTAAATTATTTTTTATCCTTAGGTTTTCTGGGTTTGCTTTCATTTTTTTAAATAATTTATCGCGCGAGTGGATTGCTACACATAGACCATCAGTTATCCATGGTTTAAGCTTCTTTAAATTTGTTGAATTTATTTGAGATTCGACTCTCACTTTTGAACACGCAATGTAATTTTCAAAGACTGCAAGAAATTTATCAAATTTATAGTTCACATCATTACTGAATAAAATATCACCCCAATCATGGGACAGCAGGAAATTATTCAGTTTATCAAAATCTATTTTATATTTATCTTGACAAGAGTTCCTCAAGTTATTCTCTAAGTTAGCTCGAATTGTCAATGAAACAGCTCTATGATCACCAATTAAATCCTCAATAACTGCGCATTTTACAAAATGAGAAAAATTTCGAGATCTAATAAATACGTGATCAATGCAGGATGATGTGGTCTCAGTCACTCTGGTAGGTATATCTATTATTGATTCGAAGCCGTAATAGCTATGTATTTCTAAATAATCATCAACTTTGTTATCACCAGACCCCAAAATGTTGATATTGACGTCACCTATTATAACAGTGTCACAGGCAGAAGGAACGTTTAAAATAGAATCAAGACTAGTAAGAAATCTATCGCATTCAAAGCCATGCCATCGATAAAGCACAATGAGATTGAATTTGTAGTTTGATAAGGTGCAATGAAGATAAAGAATATCCGCACCCTCCACCCTACATTCCGTCACACTGCAGTTGAAACCAACTAATTCAGTGGAATAATAAACAACCAAGCCAGTGGCTCTCGTGAAAGAAGAAACACTTGAACATGATTCATAGCCATCAATAAAATACTGTGACACCTGCTCATCTGTATCCAACCACACCTCAGTCAGTGCTATTATCGCTGGCCTCACTTTCCAGCAGTTAATATATGTAACAAACTTATCAAAATTGATGCTAATCCCTTGAATGTTTTGATGAAGGATCGTAAAATTATGACTTGATGAAATATGTGAATCATTAACTTCATCAACAGAGCTCAATAGAACACAAATATTTTCATCCTCCATCATAATTGATAGGATATAATATACAAAATTTTATATTAATGACTAGGTGGCATATCAGGAATTGAAAATCAGTATAGATTTCACATGGCTTCATTGGAACTTCATTCACACTCGCATACACACAATTAAAAAAAGAGATAGAAAAGAGCATATATGGGAAGAAAACGAAAATGAAAGATAAAAAAGATACCAAGAAATAGAAAAATAGAGAAATTGATTCTCCTCAACTAGCGCGTAGAAACCCACAATAAATTTAGATATATTAACATATCATTCATAGATTATCATAGTAATTCAACTCACTATAATTAATTACAGATTAAGAATATAAATTCAAATTAAAAAATAATGCACTATATGTAGTACTGAACAAAACTACTAGGAAGGACCTAAAATGACTAATTCGCATGGAGAAACATCACATAAAAAACACGATACTGCTTTGATAACGTTGAGAACAATGATAATAAAATTAAAAATTATAAGTTACACCATCTATCTAGTGATATCGTAATCCATTTGCCTATTTAATTATAATAAATTTATTTATAAGACCTACTTGCCTATTTATGATATCATAAGATTCACCACTAAATTGGCGTTAAAGTTTTCTTTCACTTGTAATCAGCACACAGACTAAGGTGTTGTGTTTAATTTATTATTAGAATAAAACTCAGTTGAAAAGTATTTTTGTCAATATACGACCGGAATGAGAGAATGACCAAAAAATGCAATGTATACATTTTATCATTTAGAAAGGGATCGAGAGGTGATAAGCATAATTATAATATATATATTCAAAATCAATAATACCTAAAATAAAACTCTCATGTTTATGAATAAAATCCTTAGAACAGCAACAACCTGAATTAGAGTTGAAGAAACAAGTATACGAAAACCAATAAAAAAAGATTCCTTAACATTTCAATGAAAAAATAATGATAACAGAAACACCTCCCCCTCGAGGACTCAAAGCAACTATAGTTCAAACTACCGATTTACAAATAAATGAACCAACAAAGATCTAAGATCTCTTTGCAAAATAACATATGAAAAGAGTATCATAGTCTTAATGGAAGGAAAAATAAATAACATTCAGAAATGTTCTTACTCACAGTTTAAGATCATCATTTTCAGTACACTCAAACAACTTTATCCTTGACTAAGCTTTTCCAAAGAGGCCTCTCGCACTATTTGCTTGGCTGGGGACGCAGCATCCCTCCTAACGAAAATTTTTCCACTCTTGACCCAAACAAATTCCAGTTTTCCCCTTTTCTTCAACTTTTTAGCCTTTCCAAGAAGCTGTTTGTTGTAAGGAGACAGATGATCGTTGATATATACAGAAGATCCAGGGAGCCCCAAACCAAGATCGATTGCATTAATATCTTTTTTCTTTTTCGCCGCTTCAAGCCACGAAAACTTTACTCTTCTTGCAACAAATTTAACGATGATATTACTAGCACCCCTAGCGTTTGGCGCTCTACGAGCTATAGCAATGTCCTCCTGTTTAAATGAGACCCCGATCAACTTCCATGACCAGCTGTTGCAGTCAGTAGGCTATAAGTACCCTAGTACCGTCACGTAAACAAGTACCGTCAGTGTCTGCTGTCAGGAGGATAGTAATGTTCTATTTACAATCAATATTGACAACCCAATTCTATGAATATAATTTTAACAACTTTAAATTCTTTGAAGTGACTACTTGCAGATAAAAGAACTATTTCTATGCTCTACAATATGACCTATTTTATTTGTCATTGAGCGCAGTAATGCTAGTCTGTTAAATATAAACTTTATTCAATAATCATTTTTTCAATTTTTAACATTGTGAAAAATAATCCCCAGTCTTTAACCATGGAACCATTAAATGTTTTTTTGATATTGCTTTGTCCAGTGCTTCTGATTAATATTGTCTACGATGTGTTAATGTCAGGGGATGTCGTGGGTGTCAATAATATGAACATAATATCACAGAATACAGCATATTTGTATTCTGTGATAATATGTAAAAGAAATATTGACATATTATTGTTATTTAAAAGCTAAATAGACCAGTGAATAAATGTTCCAGAAGGAGTACAGAGGGAAACACTTGTAAGACAATTTTTGGCCCAGCAGTTCTGTTTAGGGTAATAAGAAATAAAACATATCAAAAGTCCCCACCCCTATCCCCTGTGCTAAGTGGGCGGGGGTGGTCTAAAAGCCTACCATTTTTTGGTTTCTCGCATCTTGTAAACTTCGCGTCTTACAGACATGACTATGCTATACAAAATTGAAGCTTACATTTCATACAAAATTCATCTTGCAATTTTTTCTCTATCTTCTATGATTTTTGAGATAGACGCTCTTAATGAAGTGACATTTTTGAAAAAACACGTTTGATTCCAAATTCTTTCTTTCTAAATAATTGATTGAAAAAAACCATTTCAACAAAAAAGATCACAGGAAGATATTATACGCCAAGAATAAAAAATGATAATCATAATTATCTATTATTATTATTACTTCTGAATAATTTATAATGTATATTATAATTATTTCACAAAATAAGTTCTATTTTTCTGGCTCTAAATTTTGTAAATTTTTTCAATTATTTGTGATTTGAGTGTAATATTTTTGTTTTCTATTCAGTTTCTCAACCTTCAAAATTCAAAATTCTTAGTTTCTGTTGTTTTTGAGTGAAAAAGAACTAAATTTCAGAAAAGTGGAATCATAACCTCATTTCGGACTTTTAAATTATTATCTAAATTTGGGAGAGAAATAGTACAAGGAGTATCCTTAGTTTTTCTCTCCCATTCAGTGTTTCTTGTAAAAATTAGAATAATAAATAAAATAAATAAATAAACAGTATAATCTTGGTTCCTTCTTCTGCTCTCTGTAATATCTATCAGTATACCGTACTACTCCAATTTTTATTTAGCAATACAAATATTATATGATTGTCTATGTTATAGGTATATTTATCGACTCTTCATTATTTCGAATTGACCAATTATTACTCTTCTTCAGGAGCTGGAATTCTATCAATGGCTAATTCTGGACCAGATACAAATGGCTCGCAGTTCTTCATCACTTTGTCTCCTACTCAGTGGCTAGATGGGAAACATGCTATTTTCGGTGAGAATTTTAAATTTTTAACAATAAATAAACCGGTTTTTAAATACAGTAGTTAACATCATTCAATATTGCAAAGTCAGTTGCATATCATAACTTCCCATCCCTTAACTTCACATCAGTATCGCAGCCAGGATTTTGTAATGTGGTGGAGGGTTAACCAAAATTCTTAGGCCCCCTATGGACCTTACCTTGTGACCTTGCCAACATGAATTTGATAGTGAGTGAAGGGGGGGGGGTTTGATAATAGAGAAAGCAAACAGAGGAACGGTACTGAAATTGTTTTTTGGAAGTTCAGTCACTCAAAATGCATTTAATACTTCTATTATTTTTATATGACAATATCCTACATCG
Source organism: Nilaparvata lugens (assembly GCF_014356525.2). Classification (NCBI taxonomy): domain Eukaryota; kingdom Metazoa; phylum Arthropoda; class Insecta; order Hemiptera; family Delphacidae; genus Nilaparvata; species Nilaparvata lugens. The sequence continues at coordinate 46,715,980 of NC_052509.1, forward strand.
TATGATAATTCTATTATCATAGAGAGCCTCGTTCTAGACAGACCAACAATATAAATTTCGTGGTTTTAGACCAAACTGTACTTTGTTCAAGAAAACGTTCATTTTTCTAACCCCAAAGCTCTACAATGCAATGCCACTGCAGTTGAAGCTACTTTTTAAAATTAAGATAAAAAATCCCTAGTCAATTTCCATCTTAAGAATTGGCTTTTGTTGAGGGATAGAGATGAATTAGAGAACATGTACTCTGTTACTCTCTGATGTTTGTGCATTAGTTACCATCAATGATCTTACTTCTGCAACTTCCATATTAGAGCAGTTTTATGCTGTGGGTGAGGGCTTCTGTGTTCATTCTCATGTTGTCCTGTGCTAGTGGTTTCTATAATCTTGTAGGGGTTTTCAGTTTCCATTTGATAACTTTATGCTATTACTCTAATATTATTGTATATCTGTTTGATAAATATACTTGAGGGTTTTTTTTATTTTATTTTGATTTGGAAAATAGTTTTCAAAATATTTGTATCTGTTGTAAGGATATTTTTCTCTTCTCTGATGCTCCTGTATTTGGTTTTCAGTTTTTATTTAATAACTTTAGGCTATTACTTCAATATTGTGATTCTGTTTAAAAAAATATTCTCGAGGGTTGTTTCTATTTTATTTTGATTCGAGAATTAATTTACAAAACGTAGTATGTTGTATTTGTTGATTTGTTGTAAAGATATTTTCCTGTTTTCTGATGCTCCTGTATGCGGACATAATTTCTTGTGAAATTATTTTCATACAGAATTATTTTCGCTAAGATTTATTGGTGCTATGGCATGTTCTGTTATGTCTATATACAGTTTTTCTTCCTTATTATTAGATATATAGTATTTTTATTATTGAATGGACAGCCACTTTGTTCTTTCATTTTTGTTCATCTGTTATAATAATTTTCCTTTACTTTTGCTATTCTGTTAATTTTGATATTTATTTTAATAGGTACTGTACGATATAGGCATTTTATTTTTACTTTTACTTCTATTGCCAACATATTAATTCATTTTTTTGCATTTTCTGTAATTATTGTTTGTGCTTTCTTTGCGAGAATATAGTTATTATTATTATTATTATTGAAAAATATTTTTTGTCTTAATAACTAAGTAGCCGGAGATCAATTCTGATCTCAAGACTAAAATAGTTGCAATTCAAAGCAGAGACTCATTCACTCTTTTCCAGATCAGAGGCTTAGAAACTTACGTACAATATTAGTTGTACCAAGGACTGCTGCTTTCTGCATAATTCTCATATGCCAGTTCTCCAACTGCAGTTGTTCCATTGCTTGTCTCCATTCTTTTGTGACCAGTCCATTGGCAGACACTACTATAGGGATTATCACCACCTTCCTTAATTTATACATATCTTTCAGTTCAACTGACAGGGGCTGGTATTTTCTTTTCTTTTCGGCAATGGTACTCACAAGATTCTCATCAAGGGGCACTGCCACATCAATTATGTAAGCCTCTTTATTCTTTCTGTCAAACAAGACGATGTCTGGCCTGTTAGCCTCCACTGCTCTGTCAGTTGTCATACAACAATCCCAAAGAAGTCTTCCCTTTTCACCATTCAATACCATTTCTGGCTTACACTACTTGTAATAGGGCACCTCACTCGCTATCAACTCATATCTTATTATTATTATTATTATTATTATATTATTATTATTATTATTATTATTATATTCTATTCCAATAGTCTAATTTCAATAACTTTTGAGTATTAAGTCTAATTTCTGACTGGACTCGATACCATTTTCTTTTCCATTTCTTCTCTCCTCTCCCTGTTTTCCACTACTTCACCAACCTTTCACTCCAAAATCCAAACTGTTTTCGCCCTCTATCTGCCGTTTATATTGACAACTATACCTTGTCTTTTCTCTGTAACATATCCTACCATGTAGGCAATTGGTTTTGTTTTTTTTTTTTTTATTGTAACTTCATTTCCGTAGAGTTTTTACGTGTGCTTGGATTACACATTTAGGTTTTATCTATATGAATAAAACTGATATGGCATGGATTCACACATTCATTCACACATTCATTCACACATTCATTCACACATTCATTCACACATTCATTCATTCATTCACTCACTATGAACAGAACTAAAAATCTGGGCTCAGCTAAGGTGTAAGAATGTTGTATTGGAAGGGTTTTAACGGTGCCAAAGGTACGCTCAAAATGAGCGGTTTAAAGCTTTAATTTTCAGCTTTTTCCTGTATTTTCTTAGTTTATCGACAACAAATGAACAGAAAATAGTGGAACTCTGTACAGACGTTAAGTTATGTTATTGGAATGTTGTAATAGATGGGCTCTGAAATTAGGCCAAAGATACACCCAAAATCGGCATCTCATCTTATGCGTTTTTTAACTTTTTCAAAAACAGAAATTTTCAATATACAGAATGACCACGAGAAACATTCACATTCTAGACATAAAAAAAAAAACAATATTCATTTTTCAAGATATTATTTATTCAACCTGAGTAAAATAGTCGTGAGTATATGCCATTTACTTTACATATAGAAAATTATGTCAGGAAGGTGACGTCCTTCTTCTCTGAGGCAATTTTCTATTCTGTTCAGGAAGCTCTTCCACACTCGTTCCAGTGTATCCTTAGTGATCCACGTCACCTCAGTAAGTATCGTCGCTTTCAAGTTATCCAAAGTTATTTTTATTTGTTGGGACATTTGAAAGAGGAAGTTTATTGATATAAACGCCGTGCTTAAGATGACTTGAAAGCGGCGATAGATACTGAGGTGGCGTTGATCACTGAGGATGCACTGGAACGAGTGTGGAAGAGCATCCTGGACAGAATAGAAAATTGCCTCAGGGAAGAAGGACGTCACCTTCCTGACATAATTTTTCTGTGTAAAGTGAATGGCATATACTCACAACTATTTTACTCAAGTTGAATAAATAGTATCTTGAAAAATTGTATTGTTTTTTTATTTCCAAAATGTAAATGTTTCTCGTAATCACTCTTTATTAAAGAAGTTTGAGTTAAGGTTTGCAAATGTTGAATCTGAAGGCATTGACGGTTCGGATGAGCTGTGAAAATGTTGCATTGGAAGGACTTTGAAATAGCATTACACATATGCCCAAAATAAGCGTTTTTCTGCGTTTCCTTAGCTTTTTCGAGAACAAATTGCCAGGAAACGTTGAAATTTAGTACAAAGGTTGAGCTACAGTCAAGAAATTGTATGTTGACATGACTGATTGACTCCACTATTTTGCCAAAGATACACTCAAAAGTGTATTTTTTAGATTATTTCTATAATTCGCAACTTTTTCATTTTTCCATGGACAGGTTTGCCTAATATTTTCTGAAGTTTGGAGTAGGCTAAGCTTTTTCAGGGGTTTCAAGTACGATTGAACTTGAATTTCTTACCTCGATATAGGTTCAACTTAGGTAATGATTATGCTAAATTAGAGATTCTCTTATCTTGAGTTTTATTCTTTTAAACTAGCTTTAAGTGAAGTGAAGCTTAAAAGGGTTGCATATGAATGGTTTCTATCTAAAATTTCAAATAAATAAACTGAAATACTATAATTCTCATAATATCTTAAGTCTCCATATGTGGGCATTCTGATAGATAATATACCGATTTTTGCAACCCTGTGATCCAAAATTCAGATCAACTGGTGATTGAATTCAGCCTGTTGGATTCTATTCATTTTTTGATGAAAGGAAGCAAGCTTGAAAGATGAATGCATGGGCCTCGCCCCTAGACGGGGGTCTAGAGAGATAAGGTGAGCGAAGCGTGCCTGCCAGCTAGTTTCAATTTTATTGCCAATGAAATTTTGCCATTGCTGTAGTAGCCAATTGCAAATAAATATCATTTGAGTGAGTTTAATAGTTTTCAATATTCAGCAAACAATTTTGTAGATAACATTTTTTTTGTTATCTGAGGTCATTTTATAATTATAAGCACCTTGGATCTTGAATTTTTGGGCCACTTTTTTAAACTCATGGGGGAGGGGGTTATAACCTGGAACCCCCCCCCCCATCGCTATGCCACTACTTTCCATAATCAAACTGCAAACAAGTAATGCAAGTGACTAAAAATGAATTATTCTGTGGTATATTAAAATAATAATTGTCAATGAATTAATGACCCCACGGGCTTCCATCGTAGTTTGGCGATTAAACTATGGGTGATTAAACTTGAGTGGTTTGGCACCTTCAGTTGAAGCGTAGCAGCAATTGACAAATAGAGAATTATAGGCTTACCGTAAACTGTCAAATTTGTTATTTAATACAGTCTCTAGAATTTCGAATGTGAATCTCCACAGAGATAGTCTTTGAAACAATTTGTTGACCATGCGTATGAATGTATGAATGTGTGCGGGTTGGGCATCAAATCCCAATAATGAGGGTGGAATTACATAAATTTCTGGTAAGATGAATGATATGAGAATTGGAATATCGCTTTGAAAGTCTCTGATCTACCAAGTTATTTACTCCATAATATATTACAGTAAAATGTACTCACGTCGTTAGTTTATTGGTGGTAAAGTTGACAACACTAACCTATGTTTATGTTTTGAAGGGACGGATTCAAGATCCAAAGGTTTGAGGAACCTCACACGTCAACCGAAGCTTATTGTGTGTCCCAAAAGTATGTTAGTTAGGCAAACCAACTCCCGTGTCCTTTACAAGGTCCAGGAGTTTCTTCCCTATACCAACATCCCATTCCTCACCTGGTTGCTTGCAGCCAAACAGAGCCCTTCTTCTAGCTCCAAGACTTCTGCAATCCAGTATGATATGCTTAGCAGTCTCTTCAGACTGATTACAAAGCCTACACATCTGGCTTTCATTTCTGAGTCCAATTGTGTGGAGATGTTTCCTGAAGTGGCCATGTCCAGTTATCAGGGCAATTACCTGCTTGACCTGACCTCTACCCAGACTCACCAGCCACCTGGTGAAGCGAGGGCTTGTGTCTGCCAGCAGTCTTTTGCCAAGTGCTTGACCAGGGTGACCCTGCCATTGCTGGTGGTGTAAGTCCCTGGACCATTTATTTATTGTGTGGAAGGCAGCTGTTTTACTTATGCCACAGCCCGGCTCTGGGCCAAGGAATGGCATACTAGAACCCCGCTTAGCAAGCTCATCTGCACGCTCATTACCTCCTATGCCTACATGGCCAGGTACCCAACCAAGATGCACAGAGTTGAGCGTTGCAAGCCTGCTGAGCGTTTTGTGGCACTCCCACACCAATTTGGACTTGATTTCGTTGGAGTCAAGAGCCTTGAGGGCTGCCTGACAGTCTGACAGGATTACTATATGCTTATTGCAGTAGCGCCTGGCAATGCCTATGTTGGCACAAGCCATGATGCCAAAAATCTCTGCCAGAAAGATGGTGCAGTGTTGTTTCAGACTTGCATAGACTTGTGTTCTAGGTGAATCACTGTACACTCCGTAGCCAGATTTCCCTTCAATGAGAGAACCGTCTGTGTACCAGACAAGGCTGCCTCTTTTGGGATGGAGAATTTTTGGGAATTTAACTGAGAAAGGTTTAGTAAAAACCAACTCCGTGCTCATGACATCTGACGTCATCTCAAGCACAGGGCTGTGAGCAACAGCTTTGGCGATTGTGCAGTGGTCTGTTCCAGACAGGCCTTCTCTCCATTGGCCTGCAACTTTCAGTCGATAGGCTGATTTCCATGCCTCTGCCATTATAAAAATGTTCAATGGCAGTAAGCCAAGAGCAACTTCAAGAGTTGCTGATGGGCTGCTCCTGAAAGCTGCAGTGACTAGAAGTGTTTGCATCCTTTGTAGACTTGTGAGTTGGCTGTGGCTGCAACTTGCTTCACCTTTGTCCACCCGACTAGTGATCCATAAATTACCTGAGGCCTTATTACTGCCTTGTACAGCCACAGAGCTATGTGAGGCTTTATCCCCCAAATGGAGCCTGCAAATCTCCTGGACGTTATAAGCGCCCATTTAGCTTTATGAAGTGTATTGTTCCAAGTCAGCTTTGAGTCAATGGTCAGCCCCAAATATTTGACTGTACTTGATACTTCAAGCCGTGTAAATCCAAGTTTCAATCTGGAGAGAGACTCCAGGTTCTTTTTCCTTGTAAATGGAATGACTGCAGTCTTCGAGGGATTTATACTTAGTCCCTCTCCAAGACACCAGTCATTGACAGTTTTGAGGTTGACGTTCATGACGTCAGCAACAATGTTGGTGAACTTTCCCTGTACCATGAGGACTATGTCATCAGCATAGCCTTGTACTAAGACACATTTACTTGTGACACTAACCTAACTAACAGTATAAAAATTAAATAATTTTTTCAAACAGTTATTTTTAATTAAATTTCTACAATTAGGGATAGACTTTCCGCTCACTCTGTATTCTCAAATGTTGTTGGTACAGTTGTCTGCTATGAAGTTTCCGATTAATCAGTGTATGTTATGCTTCAGTGATGAATTAAAAATCTATGTTGATTTAAAATGAATAATGAAATTTTTCAAAGTGTTTCAATTGATTTGGTACAAAATATTCAAATATTTTTTGGAATGAATGGCATACACAAAACTCAAATTCTTGCTATAGATGGTTCACAATGGCTGCTGCGATTTCAAGCTTTTTCTCGTCATTGAACCATTTACATTTGTGCAATGTTTGATTTTGTGTTGCAGGGAGAGTATTCTCGGGAATGAGTGTCGTGAAGAGGATTGGGTTGGTGGAGACTGACAAAAATGACAGACCTGTTGATGACGTGAAAATAGTGCGTGCTTTCATTAGATCTAATTGATTGTTTTCCATTATTTTGAAATAAATCTGGACATTTTTAATAATTTGAGACTTTTGTGTGTTGTGGAAAGGTACAACTAACTGGTATTGTAGTTACCTGCAATTATTAGGTAACAGTGATCAGTAAAATATCGTCATTTTCCAGTTTTGTGAAACTTTGATGAAGATTTCCATATAAAGTATTTTAATTGAAACATGTTATTTCATTCGAACTGCCCTCCAGTCTTGCATTCCAACTCCAGTATCTGCATTTTGAAAATGATCCAATTGTAACAAAATTAATGTTTCTAAAAATAACTAATTTTCCATTTTTATTAAATGCATTCCTATTATACTTATGCACAATCTTTTTAATTTTTTATCCATCAAAATAGCATTCAATGCATTTACTTGTCCAACATTTTTAGTCGTCATATTCTTGTTTCAATTCTCATTTTTCTATGCCAAACAGGCTACTAGTTTAATTGATTATTCCAATAATTTATCAATATCTACTGGAAAAGCATTTTTTAGTCAGTCATATTTATTCTGCAGATTCTCTTGAAACATACATGTCTCTCAAGAAGGCGACTCTCGAACAGAAATATTCCAATAAACTTCCCATATAATAATTTGATATAATACAAAAATACTCAGCTCATCCACATTCCATTCCTTACTCCAGGTGTGAGAGTGTTACTGAAGAAGTTTGTTTTAAAGTTGTATTTTGGACCAGAATTCATTTTGAAATATCAATTTAATTTCATGGAGACGTGTGAGCCTTGAGCCCTTCAATTTATCTGATATAATTGATATTTAAATATATATTCCATTTTCAGATAATGAGGATTCTAATATCAAACAATTGAAAAATCGATATCAAGCAATCACTCAAAATTAATCGTAGAATGAATGAATGACATCAAGAACGGCGAATCGTGTTGCAGAAATTTGATGAGATGTGTTGAAAGTTAAATAATATGGAAATTATCTGTGTAAAATGACGTGAGGAGGTAATACTGGTGCCTTGTTTTTATATCTTATTTCGATCTTACTATCACCTCTAAGCCAGCCTATGCAGGGGCCATATACAACATATTCTAATCATATCACAGAATTACCGTATTTTGGAATTCAATCAATTTTGTTTTCTTGAGAAGGATTTAGTGGAACTGAGTTTTGTAGAATGATTTGGTTGAAGTTGTCACGCGTATAAAAAAGATTGTCAATGTGAAAAGCCTTTCATAAAACAAAAATATGTTCAGTGTTTTAAAAATGCAAACCTGGATTTTCCATACAAATAGCATTTTCCATACTTAATATAAATTAATTGTTAACTAAAGAGGCTAAAGCTTAGATGCTATCCAATTTTTCGTTGGTTTTATTGTTGTAATATTCTACGCTTCACCTTACAATCTAATTCACACTCACCTTCTATGTAAGAGTGGCTATCTTCTTAAGAATTTAAATTGAAAACTCAAATCAAGGTAATCTTGATCAATGATCATGAGTCGAGATAAACCTTCAATCAAATTATCGATATTAATCCCATTAATTAGGAATTTGCATTCCAATCTTGCAAACTGGGCTGTGATTTAGTTAAATATCACATTTTAAAATGGTAATAATATTAATCTCATTTCAATCGAAATTTACAGTACAGTAGTATTCGCCTGCTTCAATAATCACAAAGTAATTAAACCAAAACGGTTTATTTAGGCTATTTGAACATTTTGTCAAATGAACATCACTTGAACAGCACTTGAAAATTGACAATACTTATTTTTCCATTACCGTCCATTTTAATACATGGTTCAAAAGGTTGATTAACAAAATTACTGTCATTGAATGACAACTAATTATCACTAATGTATAAATAAAAATATTGAATGGCTGAATTGTATCAGCTATAGTGACTATTTATATCAAAAGGAAGGCTCTTTTTCCTAAAAATGAATTTTTCAATCTAATTTATCAAAAGGAAGTATACGGTATTGTTTAACTAAAAATAAATTATTTATTGACAACTATAATTTGAAGGTAGTGTTCAATTTATCAGAGAACCTTCTAGTTTGGTAACAATAATAGCTGAGTTAATTACTGGTAGTAATTAAAGAGATTACTACCGAAAAACATGTACCGAAAGAATAATCCTATCCGGAAGTGGGGAAAGGTCAGACGAAAACTTCCGAAAGCTTAGTGTCTACCCAACCCACTACTATGCGTTATCGTGATCACATATTTTGTTTTCCTTTCTACCATTTATCGTGTACTAATCACGTTCATACATTGTTAACTCGGTACAGCTGTCCTCGACTTGCCACAAAGTCTAGGTTACTCACATAAAACTGCTAGACCTCTAGTCATCCATCGTGATAGGTTGATTGTTATTATTCATTATTATTGATATTTATGTGTCTACAATATTAGAACAACGCAGCCTAATAAGCTGCCATTTGATATTTACATCTTTCAACATCACTGTCATTCATTTATGTACTTGCCCTATCATTCAGAGTGCTTGTAGGCCTAACACGTTACAAGTTTGTACCAACATAAATATATCATGCTGTTGCCTGAATAGAATGAAGTTGTTGACTTTTGATATAATTCAACACAATCACTTTTACCAGCCAAGTTCTTTTGCAAATTGTAGCAGGCAATTCAACTTTTATTGTGCCCTAAGCCTGCACTAGAACGAATCACCATTATTTTATAATATAAAAATTTCATCGACTTTGCAGTGAATGTATAACATACTCTACGAGATATATTGTAGTGATATAAAGTGAGTACGGTATCTAGTTATGTTGTGAAACAAGTCTAAATGTATGGGCCATAATATGCACTATATTTTTACCATCATCTCTCTCACGCATTACCCACGCACAAGCCTAAGAGCTTATGTGGGCATCACCCTCACTATTATGATTATTTATATCTGTCTATTTTATTATTTAATTAAAAGGCGTATTTGTACTCTGCTGTGTTCCTGGCATCCAATATTTCCGTAGAAAAATCTGAGAACATCGTCTTGAAAGAATAATCTAATTTCAAACTGGATTAAGTCAAGTCCATATCAAGTCTCATTTGTTATAATGTGGTTCATTCTGAGTTAAATTAATAACATAGGTTGGTCCGGTTGCATAAAAGCCGGTTGAATTTTAATCGTGGTTAATTTTACGAGAACCAATCAGAGAAGGCTATTTCGAAAAAAGGCTTCTCTGATTGGTTCTCGTGAAATCAATCACGATTAAAATTTAGCCGGCTTTTGTGCAACCGGCACTGAGTTTTTGAAGCCAACAGCTGATTGAATTGAGTTGAAGCTTTCACTGTGCAAACGGTCCTTAAGAGGAAAGTGAAGGTTTGTCTTTCAAGCGGACTCCTACTCAAAAATGAGCAAATTTTATCATAATTTTATAATGTTGCTATGCCTATAATGTTGATATTATCCTAAATTGCTTATTCTGCTTCCTAATTGTATTTATTTCGCCTTGGAGGCTTGGAGCCCAAAACGGTTCCAATTCTAATGTTGGATTTGAGAGTGGAAGACATTGCTTGTAACCTCAACAGATGGAGCCCGGTACCGGTTCTAGTTATTCCGGAGTCATACAGTTCGTTGTTCAATATTACCGGCAGTAATAATAATCCTATACTATTAAACGAGCAATTTCTGTTCATATTTTTGGATGTTTTGATGTTTGTATTTCACCGAATCTCGAAAACGGCTCTAACGATTCTCACGAAATTCAGAACATAGTAGGTTTATAATATAAAAATTCGATTGGACTAGGTCTCATCCCTGGTAGAACTCGCTGAAGGACATTCGAATGATAGTTATTATTCATCCTTGCAAAAACAGCTGATAATAATTATTTCGTCGTCTGTTGATGATGGAAGTGAGTGAGCGAGTTCATGTGTGTGGGACTGTGTCAAAATTATGACTTAGCTGTTGAACTTTTGTAATTCAATCAGGTACTTAGTGCCGGTTGCAAAAAGGCCGGGCTATTTTCAATCCTGATTAATTGCAGTAGATCCATCTTTTTGAAATGGTCTTCTCTGATTTGGTTCACGTGAAATTAATCAGGATTAAAATTTAACCGGCTTTTATGCAACCGGGCTTTTGTGAGGCAAATTTTTGCATTCCTCTGGGAATTAATCTCAATTTACTGTGATTAGATAGAACATTTCTGTATGAACTATGAATGCTATCATAATTTCTTCTTTCGTAATAAATTTGTTATGCTTTTGTACTCCAGAGCGAAGCTCGGTCCCCTATATTAATATTAATAAGAGTAATTTAAGATAGGCAGGCAATGATTCATATCTTTGTCCATTCCATGTTGTGTCTTGCGATTCTAAACTCAGGTTTGATCTTTGGTTATTCAGAAATAATCACTTTTCTAAATCACGTTTTCTCTAACTGACACCCTTATAGCGTGGAAAAAGCTCAAAAACACCGATGCGGGATGGTTGACGATGACCGGAGTGACAGTGATTCATCCAACGCCTTTGAAATTGACCCGCTCTCGGCATCATCCGGGTTTCAATGTTGATAAGAAAACTGAAGAGAAATTAGACATATGCATCACTAATTTCATCAGTCACCTGAAATAATATTAGGCCTAATTGGCAACCTATTGACAATTCAGTAGTCAGAAACAGAAGAGTACATCTGTCACATTACAACTGTATGTAACAAGTAGTATATTATATTTGTATATTGTATATTACAACTGTAAATAATATGTATCTCATTGATGTGCCTCATTGAGTACACAATACTACAGTGTTTGCATTAGATTAGTGTTTTGCATTATTCAATTATTCATTAATTTATATATCTTCATGTGAATAGTTCATGTAGTTGATTGAATTCAACCTAAACCAAAAAAAATATTTTTTTAGATATTCCACTTGGTATTTATTTTGTTAAGGACGAGTCCCAGACTTTTGTTGGGAGGGTTGATGAATGGACTCACATTTCAAGACGAGCCCCGATTCTCCTATTCTGAAATTGATTCAACAATCAACATACTACCCTTCTGCAGGACTCTACTCCGAGTTCTACGATCAGAACTTTTCCATTTTCTTTCGTTGCAGACTGTGAAAAAGATAGAGAAGATTGTTAGCTAGTTTATGAGGCGGACACGACCTGATCAGATGGTCAGTGCAAGGCCAGAGCATAGCAGCCCCACCCTATCCGTGTCCTAGTCCAAGGTCATCTATTTCGCGGACAGAACTCCCCTCCCACCGCAACACCCCAGGCACTTCTTATCACTAGGCTACAGGTGGTGTTCCTGCTGCTATGGTGCGATTCACTTGCTACTGTCAGCGTTGGTTGTTCGGGAATGCTGGCAGATTTAAGTGGATACTGCTGCTGCTGCTTCACGAGTGACCTCGCTGCTTCACCTTCCGTCACCCGCCTGATAAAAAATACACAAATTATTAAATTTATAATAAATATTAATTATGACAACAAGATTGTCGGGTTGATGATGTGATGCACACTATTGTTATTGTATAATGTAGTAGGTTCTCTTCAGGGTTTCTATCATCTCCAATATCTATTGTCTATAAAGGAAAGATTTGGCTTATACACGTACGGGATAGGAAAATTATTTCTGACGCATCATCAAGTTTGAACTACTGGACTGATCAAACTGAAATTTTGCATCAAGATTCTTAATTAACTGAGGATGGTTATAGGCCTATTTTCAATTCTTCAAGATTTCATTACGTCAAGTTTTCAGTTTGTAAAGTTTTAAAAAATACCCTTAAGAAGCACGGGTTACCTGCTAGTCTCTAATAAATATTATTTAATAGAAATGTATTTCATCTATTCCGTCTCAACTACATCAATATTAGTCACAATTAATACAATATTCAATAATAATTTTGTGTAGACTTCTCGACTATCTACTGGTTGGTAATGTGTCGAAAACAGAGATGTGTTGATTTAAAAACGAAACTGCAGTCCTGTAAATGTGCTAATCAAATGGTATTATTGACAACAGAATCAGTTTTGAAATAATGGAGATTGGAGAAGCTGCACAATATCAAACATGATAACATGTTCTCTAAACATGTTATCATTACATCAATAATACTCGTATTATAATGCAGGAATATCGGGTTGGTAATTTGATTTACAATTTTATGGACCGGTATTCTGTATAATTATTGTCTGAATTATTGTCGGTGATTGTTGAAAGTCTAACATGTAAAATAAGTTGAATGACAGGAGTAACCCCCCCTCAAGGTCAAGGACGCACCCCTCCCCTGAATATCCCAAATTCAAAATTCAGTACAAGCCACCCCACAAATAGGGTAGGCTACCCTCGCAAAAAAAAGTCGTCAGTCGCTATTTCGAACACTGCTGAGCTTTTACAGGACCCTTGGACCCCCAAGAAAAGGTTTTTGGAATTCCCCCCCCCCCCCAAGAATCTTGAGGATTTCATCCTCGCCCCACCTATAGGCAACTCTGGATAAGAGAATAATGTACATAGTCTTATTGCTATAAATTTTCAGTTATTTGTTTATCTATCACACTACTTTTTTCTCTAATACATTATTGTATGAGGCCATGTGTTGAAATGTCCCATGTTCAGACGAAAAAAACACTTGCTTTAATAGAAGTTGCAGTAGTAGTAGTAGTGAGTTGAGTTTTACAATTAATTTTTTTATGAAGATAAGCGATTACTGGATTACTACTGGTACTTTTGATCTTTTATCTCCACAAGCTTTCATAATATAAGATATTCATGAACTTTTTAATCTATTTCTAGATTTTTGGTAAAGTTTGCAACATAGAATAAGCAAACATTGAATTGGGCGTGATTAGATGGATTGGATATGTTCTCCGTTGTCGAGACTCATCAGCAATTTTATTTCCCATTCGTATTCTTATTATTAAATCATCATCAATTTTCAGCAATATAACACCTATTTCTTAGTTTTGTGTATGTCAGTTACGGTCTTGTAAATATTTTGATCCTTCACAAGAGTAGCCTATACACTGTATGTCATAACAATAAGTTGTAATTTTCAAGTTCTGCTGGATCGAATACTTCACTAGGCCTTATCCATTTTTGTAATTGACAAACATCATTTTCTCTATTGATAACATCGAATATTATTATTATTGGTCTGCCTAGAAATGAATTATTCCGTAAATGAAGCCATGCGTTTACGCGTGGCTAAGTGGTGCAACAAGTTATTCGTATCCAGTTACGCAACTAACAAGTTTATTGATAGAATGTCGTGATCATCACAATGCTGATTGTATTGATGAAAAAAAGAGGAACTGAGGAAGAAGATAAAAATATATTCAGTGAAGAAGAATTAAAGGACAACCACGCGAAGTTGAAGAAGTTCGCTAAAATAGGAGATTTTCAAAGTTGTTAGGGAGGAGAGATGATGTGCTGCAACAAGCAACAAGCTTCACAGCACAACCAAACAGATGTTGCACTGTCAGTGACCTTGAAAGTTTGACATTGACTTCGCCAGAAAGTGCATTCTCGTATCGGCCCCCGATGATCTTCAGTGACCTAATTATTCGTTGACCGCTAAACATGGAATTGATGTGTTAGTTGTTTATTTTTCTCTGTGTGTAAACGAGGTCGTTAAAATGCCTATCGACAATGTTTGCAATTCGACGTGGTTTATTAAACAGAAGGATATCAACAAATAAATGCGGGCATTATCATTTTTAATTATTTGCAAGTGTACAAGCGGTCACTCTTCGAAATAAGCTTGCAATAATTTATGAAATCCAAGGAAAAGTCCACACAGTTGGCTCGTGGAAAGCATGCTTGGATTGCTTAGTAAATAATGTGAAATAGTTTTCATATAGCTTGAGATTTTTTCCCATCATTCAATTTCTGCATTCTTCTCTTATCATCAACACTTCTCTTCTTCACACGAGTCATAAAAAATTGAAATAATTAAAGCTCTTGTAGGCTCAGAGTGGTCATTGACTCTTGCATTTTCTGTAACTGGTTTCTTAAAGCCTATCAACTGGTCAACCTGAAATTCTACACAGATTTCTGACTATAAATGTGTCTTAACGTTACTTTACGAAATCAAGACTCCTTTTATAGCTTAAGATGATACGGGATAATGACTGTTCAAATTCTTATCAATGCAGTTTAAACTTCAATATAAAACTTTATAGTTCATAGCTATCAGGTAGGTATTGGTGGTTCAGGGACTGGGATAGACCTATTGGAGAGATCAGAAAACTTGTCAAAATTCTCTTTCTTTCTCTCTCTCTCCACTCTTTTCTTTTATCATTATTGGTCGTATTTTCCTGAGTTCTTGCCATTCTTGGTGATTTGGTTTTGTGATTTTTATTGGTCATGTCTTTTCAAATTTGTGTGAAAATTCTTGTGCTCATTTTTCATCATTCACTCATTCAATTTATGTTATCACGATTGCCACAATGTGATTGTCAATAGAAGTCTTATTTTGCATTCCTAATTGCCTGATTATTGAATCAATCTTTTGAGCTTCAAGACTTTAATCATTAGCTTTTTGTAAAGCCAGTTACACACACATTGATTTTTGGACGTACAATTTTTTTCCGTCCTTATAAATCTATTAGATTGAACAGATGATGTTTGACAAGTTCCGCTTTGAACTTTGACAAGTTCTGGTAGAATTCATAAGGACGTACAAAAATCAATGTGTGTGTAACTGGCTTTAGAGTAGGCTACAAACCACATTGGGGTTTAAATTATCCTTCAATCAGACTCATATCAATAATGGTCTATGAATTGGATTATTATAATTATATTAGAAAAGTGATTGTTTTCGCAGGTTGGAGTTTCTCATATCGCATAGATTGGATAAGCTCCACGCTCTCGATTCTCCGTTGGTAGAATAGCTGCTTAAGGGCAGCACAAAAAGATACAAATTGAACTCCAAAACTACTCGCCGGTTATTCGGAATCCACCCAATTTTATAAATACATTACTCTCTCCTCCTCTCCTCCTCCTCCCTCTTGTCCTTCTCCGACTCCAGCTACTTGCATCATCACCATCATCACTATCATCATCATCATCGTCATCTGTTCCACCCACGCACAAGCCAAGGGGTCATTGTACTAAGAAAAAATTGGTCTAATATCTCATATTGAATAACTACTGATAAATCAAAACTTGAGATGTAATATGAGCTAAGGTTTTGAGAGTTATTATAAAGCTTTATTTATTTCTCATCAACCTTGAAATCGAGATCAATATTTGTGAAGATGACTTCCATTTGAAATAATTTTTTTCATAGATGCAACTATTATGCGTCAACATCTTGGTGTTGAGAGAAGAAACGAAAAAATAGCATTGAAATCTAATATATACGTAGTCTGTAAGATACGTGCAAAGTCTCACTAATCGGCTTATTAGGTTGTACAATCAAATGATAATATCGCATAAGAACAGTAACCTATATCCATCCGAAATGGTAACCTCCGCTGATCTTCAGCTTGTGATTGATTGTTTGATTGAGTGTGCCTCCGGAGTTGGTCGTTACGCGGATGAACAGTGTTAGGTATAAGTGGGTTGAGGTGATTGACGGTGTCAATCGTCGATAGCCCGCCGGATGCGAGATCAATCATCACTGATATTCGACGGCATAGATCATAGATCAATGATTCATATTGAACTGCATCGCTGCTGGTGACTGGCTCAAGTCGAGGCTTCATACAACGTTTATCTTCTTTGCCTTTGAATTCAACAAACGATGGGTGGTCTTGCTTGTTGTGCAACGCTCTATAATAACTAGAAGTGACAGTGCAATAAACTTTAAACTGTATTCCATTCATTAGAATTGTGCTACAAAATGAAATCTGGCTTGTAAACAAATACTGCTTCCGAATGCTATTCTCAATCAACTAATTTTTTTCAAAAATTTATTTCTACTCTAAAAAGAAATTCGCCAATTAAAGAAGAATTTGATAGTACATTGGTTACTTTCTGGAAACCACGTTTTGCTAATAACTTCGTGATTTAAAAAAAATACACGTTATGCTGAAGTTTTACACGGAATACGTGATGATATTGAAAAATTAAGATATTGGTACTAGAAGTAAGTTTAAACCGATTTTTGCTTGATGTTGAAAAACGAAAAGGAAGTTAAAGAGTGGAATATGGGAAGCAAACGCCCATTTTAGATCCCTCCTTAGTGGAGCACGGGTGGTTTAGTATTCTAAATTCAATTTTTATTGTTTTTTCCATTTGGTTTCTGTATATTATTTAGTTGTGGAGTGAAGCTAAGTATTATTGCAACTGAAACCAACTAACAGTTGAGATAACAATAGATTGGTCTTGGAGGATTGTTGTGCTTGGAATTAAGTTACGGCAATAAAAGCACGCAAAAATAGACATTGAGAATTTACCGACCATTAAGAATATCTTATCAAGTCATCTTTATGGCCGCTAAAGGCACGGATAAAGTTATAAATAATAGGAAAAGGTAAATTTAATACTGATACTATTATAATAATTTTCAAGGGCGGATGGGACCTTGACGAATATTCGACGTGCAATGAAGGAGTGAGTGTAGCTAAGGCCTTGATTTCAGTAGTTATTTCATAGCACTTGAGCGTGATAACAGTTGATTTAAGAGAATTACCTGAGATGAGAAAAAAATCGAAGAATATCGGTCCCTGAGAAAACTAAACGTTTTTTCGAAGATTGTGAATGAACTCCAGTGTCTAGGAAAACAAAGGACTAATATTTTACTATTTGAGGTTTTCCAAACTTATTCGGTGTTCTACCCCTCGGTTAGAACTATGTTTTAACGGTCTGCCTCTTATTATTATACCAATTTCAAATAGTACATCTTTTGAAATAAGAATGATATTCAGCGAAGTCAGCTCCTCATGTGGACACCCGTCCATTAGGAATATAGCACGCTCGTGAATCTTAACTTTTCTGATCAGCGCGACCCGCGTCTGATCAGTCAACCGCGAACCGCCTCCCATAATTTGTCGAGAACTTGAAGCTCATCGTTGCACTTTAATTATGGTGATTTGTCTGCCATGGATTTTAACAATGCTAAGGGTATTAATGGAAGAAGTTAGTATAGTTCCTTCGTTGCAGCTTCCCATAAATATATGTTGGGAAAACTGAGAAAAACATTGATTCAATCAAAACAATTTGATTAAAATTACGAAGAAAAAGATAATAAAACATGTTATCCTACAAGTGTATATTATCATACAAGCCTGTATAGTACATACAAGTGACTAGTTTTTTGAAAATTCTGTGACCAGCAATGGAGAATAAAATTGGTTCACGGACTTTCATACTGACAATACTTGAACACGCTCATAAGAAACAAAGGTAGTGCGTTTCACACTTACCGATTTCTCGCCGACACGACATGACAGGACAGAAAAAGGTCTCCGATTGGCTGATTATCTTTAGGCCTAACCTAAACTAATAAGTCCTAAACCTAAAACCTAATCAGCCGCCAGATTACATTTTGTCGTGTCGTGTCTTGTCGGTGAGAAATCGTTAAATTTGAAAACGGTCATACTTTGTGGGTCGACGGCCGCGGTCGCAGGAACGAAAACCTACCTTCAACTCAATAATTGAAATGGTATCAATGACATTTGGAAGATGATCGCAGCATGGTCAGTGTGTGTGTGAGTTGTGCGTGCGTGGAAACCAGGCCAAGGCAGTTTTTGGAGACGCGCTTGGTGGTTGCTGTGCCTGTGGTATGGTGTGGTGTGGTGTGTGCTTGTGGTGTGTCTTGCTCCATTGCACGGTCAACGCGCCGCGCTGCGTTTCCGTAAACACAGAAACGTTTCACTTACAACCGTCATCACTCTCTGTGTATAGCATCATTGCTTCCCTTCCAACCAATGCTGGCATTCCGAAGTGAGTCTCACCGTACCGCAGTCGGCATTCAGACGTGCTCTGCCGCTAAACGCAACGCAACGCTGGAATGCTGTAGACCTGAGGAGGAGACGCAGTCATGCGTTGGCTCTGTGTCGACGCGGATCAGTTGTTGTCATAGTAACCAACAGATCACCGTGATGCTAAATCATAGTACTCTATGGCATTGTTGCTACCACAAAAACGTATTTGTGGTCAAACTAAACTAAGGCTAAACGTTCACTCATTCATTCGTCCACTTTGAATGGTAATTTAAATTTGAAATAATTTCTTATACTGTAATACATTGTTAACGTATTGTCACTACCAGGGCCCTGTTGCATGAGAAAATACGAGCTAATATATTTGTAAATTCTTATAAATAGCTTAAATTTCTAATAACCAGCTAACTACTAACTTTATTAGTTTATATCTTCTCATGCAATATGCCCCGGGAGTCAAAACTTCTACAATCATTAGGCTCGTATATGCGGATGCGGGGTTTAAACGGTGAAATGACAGCTGTTATTGTAAACCCCGAATGATAGTTAAGCTAGTTCATCAACACATTATGATGAATGCAACCATATCTACAAGTGAACGTGGTTTAGCGTTTAACGTGGATGGTGTATATGGCCCTTAGATAATTCGAAATAGTTCAAAAGATGTTTAGAAAATTATTAAAAATGAAATGCGAACCGTGTGCTTAAATGAGTTCTATATTTTTATTATTTGACAACAAATTTAAAAATGGATCATTACTCTCAAGGTGAAGATGGATAATACTCACATTCAAATGTGAATCAATTCATAATAATTATCATTCTCTCGGAATCATATTGAATCCTTTTGAAAATACAAATGATTATCAATAAGTAGCAGTAGTCTATGTCTGGCTAGATATGCGATTTTTTGGTTACTTAAGTCTGCTGTA
Source organism: Nilaparvata lugens (assembly GCF_014356525.2). Classification (NCBI taxonomy): domain Eukaryota; kingdom Metazoa; phylum Arthropoda; class Insecta; order Hemiptera; family Delphacidae; genus Nilaparvata; species Nilaparvata lugens. Next base: position 46,735,570 of record NC_052509.1, read on the forward strand.
TGCGCATCTAGTTTAAAGTAATGATTTTTCTACCAGATAATAGCAATATACATTGTATCCATAGATACAAGCAGATTCAAGTATCCACAGAATAATGAACTCCCACATCCCATGCCAAAGTGCAGTACCTACATTAGTCTATCGAATAATATTTTAGGAACAAAAAATTCACATGAAACGTGGGTGTAGATATATATAAATGATGTTGAACTAAGAATAGATGAAGCAGAAGAAGAGGAGAAACGTGTGTGGGGAACAAAAATGAGAAGGATCTAGGAGAAAGGAGAAAGGAGCGCTAACACAGTTCTCATCTCAGCTGATCATTCATCACCTCGAAGTTGATCTCTGCACCCCTCACCGCCAAGCTGTGCATTAGCAACGCCTGCTACACTCGAAAGGGTGACGTTTTTATTACATACATGACAACTTATGAATGATGTCATAACTCTGGCGTAGTTATGCAACTTCAAATAAATTTCATGAATGGAACAGTAGACATTATTATTATTTCACACTAGAATCACAGAAATATTAAGATCTCCACAAGATACAAGAATGAGTAGCACGTAGAAAATAGATCCAAATAAATGTTGGAATCTTGAGCATTTCAAATAATCTGTAAATATTGAACATCACTAACATTCCACAAAAATGTGCTGGACACACCTCGTCCGTAGTTGACTAGGCGGCCCACTTCATAATCAGCGAAAATCCTATTCAAGAGGAATCAATCATTACTGGAGAATCAGCATTCAATTAATGAATAACGGAATGTTGATGCATAAATTTCTAAACATAGCAACCATTTTGAAAATTTGGTATTGTAGAAAAGTGTAGGAGTTTGATGTATACGAATAATTTATAGTTTTGGAATACATTTTGGTCTTTTAGATTACTCTTCACTACTTACTTAGCTTTTGATCACTCTGCAAATATTTTAAATTGTAAAATTGTACTGTCATATTTTTGGATAATTTAGCTGGATTTTCATTCCCAGTTCAGGTGGTAATAGAACCGTGGGTCTAGCTCAGGTCTTAGTCTGAAATGCCCATGAAGAATAATGTCGCACCAGAATAATTTCAGGGCCTCTTACGTGACTTTATGGCTATTATGTTTTCAGGCGTCCCGGATTAACATGCTCTTGTCCATACGAAACACGTCAGTTCTCAAGAAAATTCAGTAAGTTGGATCCGACAGAGTTTTATAATATAATTTCTATTTTTCATCTATCTCACCTACATTTTCCATCATTCAATTATGATAGAATAGAAAAACCTCAATTCATCAAATTACTTCTGAATTTGGTCTTTTTTAAAAACTCAGCCTGAAAATTACTCTAATCACAATCAAATGAACTGAAATTTACGTCGTTGCACTCATCACATTAGGATTGTGACGCAGGTTGTGCTGTTGTAATACGTTTATAATGATGTACCTCAACATTGTTTTGAACCTTTTCAGGAAGTACGAGCGAAAACTTCAGCGTGGTGAGGAATGATTAACTCACTTCCCAAACATTAAGACTGATTTTCTTGTTCAAAAACTGATGGCAAAATCCGATTCACTAGCATTAGTTTACATTGTATGTAGGATTGAAAGGTGACTTTCTGAATTTAATAGTCAAATTTAGATCAATCCATAGAATTGAATATTTTCCACGATATAGGTAATATTATACAATAAAATATAGAACTCAATAATTGAATCCTCTCATTCCAATTAATAAGGTCTATTTGAAGATCAAAATAAGTTTATTGAAGGAATTGGAAATTCACGGTATATTCATTTATTAAATTAAAAATGAATCATTGAAATTATTGGAATCATTTCAAGAGGCACAGTCCATGACTGTCTTTTCTCAAATCTTGATATAAAAAAATGTTATTCACTTCAAATATTCTTCTATGTTCTCAATACTGTCTCCATGTATGTCACATTCACGTCTCATATTAGCACTGAAATCCTAAGATTGTTTATTCTATGGTACTAGGTATCAAATCTTATTATCAGTAGGCTGGCTTTTATCAAAATAGGTACAGTATGTTAATTCATTTGGATTTCGAGAATAGGACTATCATCAGTGATGACAAATATTTTCTATTGAATGAAAAATACTAAGAAATTGTCAAAAAACCACTGATTTATTGATAATTAGAAAGACCGGTTTCGGTTATTACACCATTGTCAATCTCTGATAAACTAAAACTAAATACAAGAGCAGCAGAATTTATACTAGTAGGCGAGTACTGCTATTGGTCGAGGGCATGAACGCCTGCCATTGGCCTAGCTAGACAGTCTCCTCCCCCTCAACGGTGTGACAAAATGGCGGCTTAAGCAACAGAATCGCCATTATCAGAGATTGACAATGGTGTAATAACCGAAACCGGTCTTTCTAATTATAAATAAATCAGTGGTTTTTTGACAATTTCTTAGTCTTTTCCATTCAATATGAATAATTACCACAATATCAACTTCTCAACTACACAAAAAGTGAAAAAATATTTTCTACTTCAGAAATGATTGTAAAATATGATGTCTGAGGCAATGCATTGTATCTGTAACAGGAAGGGAGATTTGATCAAACTGCATAGCAAATTATTTTTACAACAAAATATTCACTTTATTAGTGTGGAAACTTATGTAATGAAATAAAAGTGGTCACCGGCACCGCTTAGGTCCAGGAACTGGTTAGCTGTACTGGGGTGCAATCAATTACTCATTATCAGCGCAGCGCGGCTGCTATTGACGCGCGTCAATTATTGTTGCCGATCTGTCGATGGGTCGCTGCAAAAAAATCGCCGATGACAATGAAAAATATTCGCGAATCGTTGGGCCGTTCACTTCCTTATTGCACTACTCGTCAATAGGTGGACGACTTTTTGTGCTATCGTCTTCTTTGTCGGTTGTTTGGGTGTCGGCGTCAGTCTGTCTCTGTCGACGAAGGCGGCGGAAAGACGAAAATGAGCGCTGGATGACCTTGGAAGAGCGCGATGATTATGTCGAGCAGGGTCATTCTTGTTTCAGGTGCAAGGTGTCTAGAGGATTGTGATGCTGGGCCTAAACCTAAATTCGCCACTGGCCACCGAAACACGTCAATCCTAAAGTACGATTCACGCAAAACTGACAGCATTGGTCAAGTGGAAACATCCATGTTATTCATGAGAAAATGTGACAGTTTGGAGTAAATCTCACTAGAGTGACTTATTTCGGCTTAACTGACAGCATTGGCCGAATGGGTTGCATTGATGTTATTCATTGGGAATGGTGTCACTTTGAAGTGAATCTCACTTATTTCCGCCTGCTGTGCTCTGCTATTCACCCAAATATTAAGTTATGTAATGCTGTCCACATTTAGGCTTTGCCAGTTTTGTTTTGTTTAGGGTTGTGCGTGTTTTTACTCATTATTCGAGGTAAGGTTTTAAGGTTTGCTTAAAATAAGAAGGCTTTAAGCTAAGTTTTTAAGGTAGTTTATTGATTCAATAGACGTTTTTTATTCAATAAACGTTTCTATTCTGAGGGTTTTGTTTTGAAACGGGCCTTGTGTGTTGCTACTCTTCCAATCATTTATTATGATTCCTGAATGATTAGATAAATGAATTAATAAATTAACATGTCTCTTCCCTTGTTTAGGATTGTGACTAAAAATCATCACTCAATCAATTGAATTTACTTCATTCTTTGAAAACAAAATAATTAACTAGAACTTCTTATGCAATAGGAAAATATGAACAATAATACAGTTGAACTTGTGTGTGAAGTTTATAGGGAGGATGCTGATGATGATAATGAGTGATGAAATTGTGTGAATAGTTTGTAGTGAAGTGGCTGATGCTGATATATCAATTAATCAATCAATTCATCTCCACATAAGATTTCAATACTCCTAAACCAGAGTTTGGATTAAAATGCAGAGTGAAAGTGAATTACAGTAGTTTTTCACATAGTAATACAGCATCAGAGGAATACAACATTAGAGTAAAGCAGAACAACAGTAATTCATAATCCAAAACGTTATGGTACTGTGTAACCATTGAGTAAAGATACTGTTTAAGTTGTATCCTTTATTCTATTTATTTGTCTCTGGTGTAACTTAAACAGACTATGTGCTATTTCTGCCACAATTTGGCGGACGGTGCTTATTGAGGAAAGTGAAGGTGCTTACGAATAAAAGCAATGAACTATATGTGATGAGCTATACCATTGAGTAATGATGATTACTATATGAGTAATGAACTATAATTGTAGGTGGGTTCCGAATCACCGATAAATGACTTCAATGCTCATTGATTCTTAGAGTACCCGTATTTCAAATAACCCGATCCCTTGAGCTTGTGTTTGATCAATGGAAAAGTGCAAAATCTCATAATGTATTAATTCCTTCCAAAATTTGAAGTTTCAATGGAACAAAAAATGACTTTTTTGAGTAAGATTGATGTTTCAATATTGGATATATTCAACGTCTAATTGCACAATAGTTGTCGTCTATCAAGCCACTGCTAGAACTAATTTTCACATTGACGAATGACACATGATAAAACTCCCGTTAATGACTTTTTTCTAATGAATCACATCAACACCACCGAATCCATCCACTTCTTTATTAATCAATTTGGATATCACACCAAGAAACGATATTGTCATTCACGCTCTTGAGTGTCGAAACGAATTTAAATTTCAGAAATATATTATTTATAATCAAGTCTCAAGTAAAAGAGAAATACTTTACTCTCATCAACTAAACATATTTCCAACAATATATTAAAGATTTTCCATGATTACCGATTCAATACTATTTATTTGTGGATTATTATAAAACCAGATTTATACGAGAAGTTCGAAGTATCTTAGCGGGGATATTATGTGTTTTTGTTTAGCAGGGGATTATTGTTATGTAACATTTTGTTTCACCTCTATACTTTATTTTCATCAAAATATCACTCCAAACCTATTCAAAAATTGATTTTCAGAAATCAGTCTTTGTCTTTTCACTCAATTTCTCACTCCTGTATTTTACTAGTTATATAACAACTAATATGTGGGATACTAAATAATTTCAGAAAATTCTAGCAGATAATTTCTTCCCTGCTAATTTGCTTTGCACTTGTTTTGTAGCCTGCAGCAGTTGTAAAAGAAATAGCCACTAATAATAGTTCATTGTACGGAGTGATGGCAAAAAATCCTGCCTACAAACGACTGTGAATCATCTCGAAGAAAATTGACGATTCCATGTTGATGATAGTGCTGCTGCTGCTGCTGCTGCTGGTACTATTGCATCGCTCATTTCAAGGTGAAAGAAGCTTTGAACTGTGATGCAGAAACGATAATAAGACCTTATGTAAGAAAGTTCGAGGTGACTTCTAATGCCAGGTCAAGAAAGCGATCATGGTACAGCAATTACATTTATTTCATTTTTCGATAGTTCCGCATTGCTGTGTAAGATCAAAGACAATTATTAGAATACTCTGTTTCTCTGTGAATAGTAATATGAATATTGATCGCCACAATATGAAGTGCTTGTCACTTGAGATGGACCATTCAAAAGTCTACCTGCATAAAGTTGTGATTGATCATAAGTTGGCCTATAAAAGTTATATCGTCAAAGCAACTGAACTCGTATAGTTAAGAAGGCGCTATCATCAATAGAATATTTCTTTAAAGGTAACAGAAAATCTATTGTAGAATGTTATCATTTTATTGAAGTTGAATACAATTGCAGCTGGTTCTTATTTCTTCATGATGCTGATAATTAACAACATCGATGACTATTGAATTAGTATTATTATCAGAGTTTAATTTATACTTGCGCAATAACGTTTCATGGTCTAATATTATTAACCTGAATGCCTCAATTTAACCGATAAAACTTATTCTCTTACTAACTGAGTTTATAAAAGTATAATGTAATGGAATGAAAAGCTGTTTGAAATACTGTTCAGAACGAGGAGAAAGAGAGAAGGAGAAATATGAGAAGTTAAATAGAACGAAGAGGAGAAGGGTTTTCTCTAATTATTATTAAAAATACTGTAAAAACTTATACTTCATCTATTTTCTTCTCTGTCTTCTTATCATCTTTCACATCCTCCTCCTCTTTCTCTTCTCTCCCTCTACTTTATTCTTCTCCTCCTCATCCTCTCATGCCTTTACCTCTACTCCACTTCTTACATCTACATCTTTCCCACTCATCCTACTACTACTCCCTCTTTCTACTTAATTCTCCTCTTTCTCCCCTCCTCAAATTGCTTTTCGTTATCGACTCCATAATCTTCATCATCTTCATCATCAATGCAAAAGATACTTGAATATTACCATGTTGAAAATAGAAAATAACTAAAAACATGCAGTTTCATTAGGATTAATCATTGACCGAACGAAGTGAGGTCTAAGATTCAAGTCGACGGTTTGGCATTTCTCTTAATGTTTATATGTTTATATATTTATATGTTGCGCATTTACGGCGAAACGCGGTAATAGATTTTCATGAAATTTGACAGGTATGTTCTTTTTTAAATTGCGCGTCGACGTATATACAAGGTTTTTTGGAAATTTTGCATTTCAAGGATAATATAAAAGGAAAAAGGAGCCTCCTTCATACGTCAATATTAGAGTAAAAATCTGGTGTGGTGCACTCACACAACTTTCCTTGCCGTTATGAAAATTGATCACCTGACGCTAGTGTACTCGCGCATCTCAAGTCTACTATTCAAAGATATGAGACAGCTGGTGATAGGTCAATAGCGTCAATAGGTCAATAGGTCAAGCTTATTTTCAATTTTAGGTGGAAATGTTACTGGACATTAATTGCAGAGATTTTCATGCTCAATCTTTTCCACTTGGAATTTTCTGTTTAAATTGTATTTGAAGGCTGATAATCGAGAATCTAAAATCAAACTTTGCATAGATGGGGCAAAGCTCCTGAAATTTTTACAGATATAGGACTTGTTGCAGTTGATAGAGCTTATCAATGACTATTTCAGCTATGAATTTGATCAAAATCGTTGGAGCCGTTTTCGAGAAAATCGCGAAAAAACCCTGTTTTTGACAACATTTTCGCCATTTCAGCCGCCATCTTGGATTGCATTTGATCGAAATTGTTCGTGTAGTATCCTTATAGTGTAAGGACCTTACGTTCCCAATTTCAAGTCATTCCGTTAACTGGGAGATGAGATATCGTGTACCGTACACAGACGCACATACACTCATACACACACACACACACACACACACACACAACACACACACACACACACACACACACACCACACACACACACACACACACACACACACACACACACAACACACCACACACACACACACACCACACACACACACACACACACAACACACACACACACACACACACACACAACACACACACACACACACACCACACACACACACCACACACACACACACATATATATATATATATATATAATATATATATATATACACCAATACCCAAAAACCACTTTTTCGGACTCAGGGGACCTTGAAACGTATAGAAATTTAGAAATTGGGGTACCTTAATTTTTTTCGGGAAGCAATACTTTCCTTACCTATGGTAATAGGGCAAGGAAAGTAAAAATCAGACTATAGAATTATTCATCATAAATCAGCTGACAAGTGATTACACAGATGTGTGGAGAAGCCATTACTGTATTTGTTTGTATAAGGTCTATAGTTTCAATCAAAGACATTAAAGAGGTATGCATCTTTAAGCTGGGTTTACACCAAAGTTATCAACAAAATGGTTATAACTTAATCCTTATAGATTCTATTAGATTGAACGGAAGTTGACAAACACATATGCTCATCATGTGTATGATAAGTTATGTTCAATCTAATATAATCTAAAAGGATTGAGTTATTAACATTTTTTTAATAAATTTGGTCTAATCGCAGCTTTAAGGTATTTGGTTTCAATATTTTGTTTTGCAGTCATGGTATTATTATGCGTTCCCATCAGTATCAATATTCTCACATTCGAAAAAACTAATTTAATGGGTGAATAAAAATAAACAAATGAACTAAATAATGCTGGAGAAATTATAATATTTTTGATTCCAAAAAATTAATTTTCATCACATAGAAAGATCATAACGGAACTGGATGAATGAGTTTCTCTGGATGAGTAACTGGATGAGTTTGTTAACATTTAAAACAGTTGACATCTGGTACTTGTGGATGAGAATACTGCGTGAGGTCTACTGTTCGCAGAACTACTAGTTTTGAAAGTACTTTCTAGTTCGTTTTCTCCCTTTAACCTCGAAAGAAGTAATTTTCAGTACATCTTTAGCCGAGGGAAAGTTCAATCGTATTCGGCCCTCATTCGATATCTCATCCAATATTGTGAAGCTCTTCAAAACGTATGGAGAATTGAAGAAGCGCTCACCACTCATCTTCCACAATGGATGCAGCAATGCAATTGCAGTGTGGAATTAAAGTAGGTACCAGATCATCAAGTCACAATGGACAGGAAAGAACGCTCGGATATTGAATGTTTCACTTTCATAATTGCACTAAGAAAGCTAGAGGGGATAATAGGAAGATGGTTCATTGATTGTCATACTGGACAGTGTTAATAACAGAACGGTTTCTGATTGATGTCCTCCTGTTGACACGTATTGGATCTGAGCCAGAGGCATCTCGTTTTCGTTTTCTGGTCCTTAAATGACTGACGACAGTGTGTTAAATCGTATATTATGATAAATGAGATTGAGACTGAATTCAAAAGCAATTGCATTCATTCAAATGATTTTTTCTTCAGCATAAAAAAACTTTGAGACTAAGGTTCGAGAGATATTACTTTTTACAGAGAGGCCCGAAGCTCTTTCCTTCACTGATTACTCCCACTACCTAACAACATTCTCCCTAGTTTTGTGTCAGCATCCAATTATGCACGGCATGCTTACTCCTCTTCACTATTCTGTCCATGCTACAAACTGTGGAAGTAGAAATAGTTTTCCCCTCTTTATGTTAATAGTAATATCTCTCGGACTTCAGGAATAGCAGCTTATTCAGACTAATCTCATTCTCATAGCTCTGTTACTGTTGAATCGTCCACATAAAGATTATTATAATCGGCATTCCCATATTCAGTTTTTTTTTTAGAAATATAGGTTCCGGTAAACAACATTGTAGGGGTTTTTGGGGGAGGGTGTATTTCAGAAGGGGGTCCACACCTGGACAAACTTTTACAAATTTAGCCTCAAAGAGGGAGTTTTATATCTGGTGTTTAAAATGGAAAATAATAGTTTAATAGATCACCCAAAGTTAAATTATATTTTTTTCTCAAGTTTTGGTCTGATGAGGTATGGCTACCGGCACGTACCGTCACAAAGCCAGTACTGCCCATATTTTTTCATTGTTGACGATTCTATTTTCATTGAGCTCTTGAAGTTTTGGAGACCTGAAATATCCACTCCCTGCTTTTCAGAAATATTTGGACATGCTCTTGAATTCCTTACAGATTTATATAACTCATGATTTCTATTCTCGATTTGGCACTTTATTTGGGAACGTCCAGCTGGTTGAGAATTTTGCATGAGTGGTTAGCTACTGCAGATCCATTTATGAATGGATCCATCGATTGACTCCTGAGAAGGTCTCAGACTCATACGTGACATCACTGCAAAACCGGTCAACAAGTGCATACTCACCCAAACAGCATTCAAGGCTAATAAAAGGAAATTGAGTCGAAAGTGGAGGAAATCGGTTTTTTGAAAGGAATGCGTGGGAGAGTGGTTTCAGAAGCAGGGTGCTTTAAATGCTATGCCAACTGCATGGAACTGTTTAGTAAGCGCTCAAATTATTTGGTAAATTTTCTTTGCTTTTATTACAATAATTATTTGATTCTGTGATTGATCCATATTATTACAAAGCTATAAACTGAATATCACCGATTGGAAACCAATATGAACATATGTTTTTGTAGCATGGAAATATTATCAAAATAATTGAAAATTTATATGAACATTTTCATGAATGAGTATCTACTTTGTCTCTCTGCCTCAAAATGAAAACTAACCTTTGGCGTTTCTGTAACATAGAACTACTTATTATTGAATATTGGGAAGATAATATGATTAAAGACAATTGTATTTTGTGTGCCTCAAAATTGGAATTAGATCAAATTTAGCCTTAGTGGTTTTTGTACCATTGAGTATTCAAAGACAGAAAGTCGATATATACTAGTGAAAAAAAAACTGTATTCATCTTAGATTCAGAATTGAGCCCATGTTTACTGTAAGGTAGAGTTGTTAACGGCATTGATGTGTACATATTTATTACTTCCAATGCTGGAATCAACTTTTCGAACATGAGGATGACGATGAGGGTCGTTTCTTCATGGAACTTATTGAAGCTAACATTCTGTCTAATTACTAAGATCATCTAGAATTCAACATGTTGATGATGCTCATCATCCACATAAGGACACACTGATGAAAATCTCAATACTAAAAAGCTGCGTTTACATCAAAGTTGTCAACAAAATGCTATTCACAATTAGTTTTCTACTAATAAGTTGTCAATTGTTTTGTATAAAACAAGCTGCTGTTCTCTAATGTTGAGGAACAGAAGTTGTCAACTTTTTGCCAGAGTAGAGCGTAGTCGGCATGGACTTGTAAAGGGGGAACGTTTTGTTGGCAACTTTTCCACTGAGTGGGAAACAACACTTCTGTTGAAAACAAGGATTTCCACAAGTTTACAAAATAATGTTGATGTCCTTTTTAAGAAATTGGCAACAAATTGCCGCAATTTATTTATTGAAAACTTAGTTGACAATTCTGATGTTAACCCGTTTCAACCATATAAGTTTCATTCTATAGTTTGTGAAAATAAGTTGAGACTTGGCCCTCCATCCCAAGAAATTACAGGGTTGCCAAATCGTGTAAAATTGCAACTTTCTCAAATTTCCAATTCAACGTCGAAATTGGATGTAGAATATCATCCCCGAAATCCTAGTAGTGCTAGAAAACTTTCAGGATTGAAGGATCAAAAGGAAATTTAACTTTTATGATAAAATTGGAAACATCGCGAAAATTTGTTTTTCTTTTGAATATCTCTTCTCTCAGAATCATGAATCGCCGTAATGCGTAATAATTTTATATTAAATTAACGGTGAGAATGTCTCCTTTCTATTGGTGTCTGGATAATTTTTATCCCACCTATAGATATTTTTTAATTGATGTTTATGTTCGTCAATGTCGAGACATTACGAGCAGAAAACATGAAATTTTCGAGATGCTAGAAACTTTTTTGTTTCAAAAGATAAGTGGGTGGTGAGAGCGAGAAAGTTTCTCAGAAATAATTGAAATTATTTTTCCATTTGTAAAACGTACTCGGAACAACGTATTTTGGCCTCTTAGGAGTTTCAAAGTCAAGGATAGCGGCTGAATGGTGTATCAGAATGATTGAAAAATTCAGCAACTGCTGCAAGCCAAATGATTATAAAATAGTGAAAATGACAACCTCGCCTCGAATAATCCAAGCAGTGTTTCATTTCAGCCTTTCTAGAGGCAATCAGCTGCTTACGTTTGAAGTAATTCAGTCAAATATCTCGTAAATTTCCAGCTTTTACTTCCCTTGCCCTATTACCATTGGTAAGGAAAGTATTGCTTTCCAAAAAAATTTTAAGGTACCCTAATTTCATGTTTTCTATACGTTTCATTACTTTCCTTGCCCTATTACCATAAGTAAGGAAAGTATTGCTTTCCAAAAAAAAATTAAGGTACCCTAATTTCATGTTTTCTATACGTTTCAAGGTCCTCTGAGTCCAAAAACATGATTTTTGGGTATTGGTCTGTATGTGTGTGTGTGTATGAGTGTATGTGCGTCTGTGTACACGATATATCATCTCCCAATTAACGGATTGACTTGAAATTTGGAACTTAAGGTCCTTACACTATAAGGATCCGACACGAACAATTTCGATCAAATGCGATTCAAGATGGCGGCTAAAATGGCGAAAATGTTGTCAAAAACAGGGGTTTTCGCGATTTTCTCGAAAATGGCTCCAACGATTTTGATCAAATTTGAACCTAAAATAGTCATTGATAAGCTATATCAACTGTCACAAGTCCCATATCTGTAAAAATGTCAGAAGATCCGCCCCATCTATGCAAAGTTTGAATTTAGATTCTCAATTATCCGGCTTCAGATACAATTTAAACGAAAAATTTCGAGTGGAAAAGATTGAGCACGGAAATCTCTTCAATTAATGTTCAGTAAAATTTTCACCTAAAATTGAAAATAAGCTCGAAATTCAAGAAAAAGTGATTATTTCAATTGCAAACGGTTGTCAAATGTTGATTCTATTAAATCATTCACTATGAAGAGATAGCAGACCTCGTGTGTTTCGACTCCTGTTTCGAGCGTTATTGTCCTGTCACCAGCTGGCTCAGATCTTTGAAAAGTAGTAGACTTGAGATGACTCGGGAACACTAGCGTCAGGTGATCAATTTTCATAACGGCAAGGAAAGCTGTGTGAGTGCGCCACATCAGATTTTTAGCATACAATTTGGTACACAATGCATACCATGCAGCCGCTCTCCGAACTTTAAAATTCCTTGGAGACCAAAATACGATCTTCCGACTACTATTGACAATTGAAAAAATAATTTCAATTATTTCTGAGAAACTTTCTCGCTTCTACCACCCACTTATCTTTTGAAACAAAAAATTTTCCAGCATCGAAAATTTAATGTTTTTTGCTTGAAATGTCTCGACATTGACGAATATAATCATTAATTAAATAATAACTATAAGTCGGATAAAAATTATCCAGACACCAATGGAAAGGAGACGTTCTCCCTGTTAATTTGATATTCAAAAGAAAAACAAATTTTCGCGATGTTTCCAATTTTATCATAAAAGTTAAATTTCCTTTTAATCCTTCAATCCTGGATCTTTTCTAGCACTACTAGGATATTGGGGATGATATTCTACATCGAATTTTGACGTTCAATTGGAAATTTGAGAGAGTTGCAATTTTACACAAATTGGCAACCATGTAATTTCTTCGGATGGAGGGCCAAGTTTCAACTTATTTTACACAAACTATAATATCATTCACTCAAGAATCTAACACCAACCTTAGAATGTATATTCTAGCATTGATATGCATTATGGTTCGATAACTTGAGCTGTGGATGTTGCCTAGATAGAGATGATTCATGGATTGGTTGAAGCCAGTAGCATTGTGCTTTGATGATGTAGGCCTACAATGATATCGTGTTTGGAATCTCTGACGCCGGAGGTGTAGATCCGATAGCCAGCTGATAAAGCCTTGCTTTTTCATGTTCAACAGCCGTAGGAGCTGAGGGAGAAAGCTTCAGACTTGCAAAGGATGAAGAAAAAGGTGCTGGTCTCGAGGATAATCACTGGCCGTGAAAGAATGCACCCACTACAAACACACAACACACACTAAAATATAGCAGCTGCTATTCCATTTGATTCTGGATGATGCAACATTTGTTGGCTGTTACAGGAGGCGTCGTGCTATTCTCATTATCATTGTTCTCTTTTGTGTCTAGGTTACTTTCGCGTCTATGGTCGAAAAAATTGGGGCTTTTCTTCTTCATAAGTCTATTTTTAGCTGGGGTAAACCCAGAATTATTTCTCGAGTGGAGACACTTACACGGCAAACTCTAAATCTCTAACGATTCCTCTCCTACTCTTTCTGAAATTTAGTTTAATTACTTTCAGCACTCTCGTATGTGCTCATGTGACATGAAATGCTATTGTTTATAATCAAAAAAAATTTTAATCTGAGCTTCAGTTTGATTTCTACGGGTATAGCAGATCAGATAAGATTTCGACTTAAAATAGAATAGATTAATAGAGTATAAGAACGAACAGAGTGGAGTTCAAATTAAATTGAAGTTAATATAAATTATTGTCACCTTCATCGAACTCCACGTATCGATCGATCGTTAATGGAAACGAGATCCTCATATTAAAATAAGTTATTTGGATAATATATAATAATATCTACTGGCTCAGGACTGATGTCAGAGTTTTCAGGTCACAACTGATCAATTTCAGGGACATGACCTATTGAACTATTTGAAAATGATGCGACGTTCCATGCACAGGACCACAGGAAAATGTTGCGATATCAACAAGCTCTTCGCCTCATAGACCCACTAGTTTGTGAGGAATTATTTGACAAGAAAATTTCTCAAATCAATTTTTTGTCATAGGAGATTCATTTTTTGGTAGTATAACCTGTCCAAAAAGGCCTTTATGTTTCTTGAGATTGTTGAACTTATTGTTTACGGACATCAATAAAAACAGTGTTATCCTTTTCAAATTACGCGATGTCATCGCTGTAGCCGGCTCGAGGTCGTCACGTACAGTATTTACACAGAAATTGTAAAAAATGATGGAATGGATAATTGAAATCCTATTTGAAGAAATTGAAGAAAAGCCCTTGTTCACCAACCAGAGAATCATGCCACAACAGTTCTTATACAGTCACGAGTTTTCCTAAATTTTTCACAGCTCTTTCCAACCAAAGAAAAAAGATGCTTTATTATGATACATTCACAAACTCCACTCGTCATTAGAACAACAACAACAACAACAACAACAAAATAGTGACTTAAGCTGCGTTTACACCAAACTTACAAACAAAATAATGTTAATAACTTAATCCTTATAGATTCTATTAGATTGATCGGAACTTGACAAACACATATGTTCATACACACAAAACACATCTTGTATTTTGTTAATAAGTTTGGTGAAAACGCAGCTTAACAATGTAGAAATTGATAGTACGATAGGATTACTAATAAGAAAGTAATTGAAAAGTGATTATTATATGAAGCCAATGAGAATAGACACATTATCTCTTTTCTTTCTGGCCTAGAGTGCTGATGTAAAAAAGGTTTGTTATTTTTTAACAGAAAATTCATCTGTTGTTCAAAAGTCACCTAAAACCTAGCCACCTCTGGGGGGATTCACTTTGAATTATCAGCATTGGTGATTGAGGAGCATAGATGTTATTATTTATGAGGAATCAATCTTTTATAACATTATCCATAATCATCTTCCATATTGGTTATTATTACGTTCACACATATATCTAGGACTAATGTGGATATTATACTAAGAAAAATAAGAGTTACATCGATTTACTTTGAATTTTTGCTGTCTCGGAATAATAGTAATAATTATATATGAACTGTATTTGTAATATTCGTACTAATAATAAGTTTTGTGTACTTGGGTGCTCCAATTGCATAGTGGTTTGAAAGTAAATTATGGTTTATTTAATACAGGGTACTTTAAAAGGATATCAAGAGCTGTAGATCAAAGATAGAAGATGGTTCTAAGACATCTCAGAAGATTTGAGGAAATAATACCAAGGCTTTGTTCACATGCAAGTTTCAGAGGCAAGAACTTTTTGTGATATGATAATCATATTCAGCTCTAGTCATTCATTCTCTATCCTTCCATGTCTATTTTCAAACAACCATTATCGGAGATTATTGAAGTCCAATCTTTAAAATCAATTTATATTCAAATTGGCCCCATCAATCTCAATTTCCTTTCTCGTGTTTCTAGACCGCAAATAGAGAAATAGGGATAGTATTCATTGTATGATAAATACCTGATTTAAAGATTTGTTTCATGATCGTGTATTTCTTATTAATAGCAGCGCGAGCCTAAACTATAACTCAAGTATTTTTGTGCTGTTCGTGAGCCAGTAACTATAACACCTGTTTGAAGCATGAATTGGAGCAGCCTTGAAGTAGGGAAAATCCCGTTGAACGGAAATTTTCACTTCTGCATATCACGTGATTTACTTGTCATAACTAAATTTAAATCGAGTGTGTTTCATTTCCAACCACTTACTGGATTACTATTTCAACTCCATTATGATTGAATTTCAATAATATTGGAGTGCTGAATACAACTGCTTTGAAGGGAATGTATCAATTTGATCATACCTAAAATCAATATTCTAGTTGGAGCACTGAGTACTGAACAACTCAACAAACTATTGTTACTCTTCTCTGTGACTGAATAACTTTTGAAGAGAATTTCTCAATATCTTAGAACAATATTTTCAATAGCTTAAAGACCTCCTAAAATGTTGCTTTCCATGATATTATTTCTGGTTTCAATCTCATGACTGAATTCCATTTGAGGTAGAATACTATTGTATTGCTCAAACTATTTGTTCTAATTTGTCGTTAGTAATAGAATCCTATGACAGTAATATCCTGGTGATTTTCTCGGTACCCTGATTCCAGAACATGCTCATCTTTAGCTCATGAGTACTACTTTTTTCCATTTTCTTCAACATACTTACGCACTCCAAAAATGTGAGCTTACTTCTGTGGAATAGCTTTTTTCCAAATCCGACATTCTTCCTGAAAATCGAGCTAATAAGAGTAGAAGAGATGGTGGATGGGAAGATGGGTGGTTGATGAAAGTAATGGTGTTGGCGAGCTTCTGGTTCTATCAGGATAGTGTGTGTGGTTGAGGGTGAGTGGTTGCGTGGAGGGGTTGCACTCCCAGCTTTCTGGCTGGATTTTGCATTCAGAACGCACAGACGATAAATCAAGATCGTAGCCCACTATTCTTGAGTGACGAGAACGAGACTGCTAGTCTGGCCTAGGCATTATAGATATTTGACCACCACCATTCTAGGATCAACAAATTGAAAATGGTCGATGTCTTTCGTGTTTGTTTCAATTAAATTTGTGCGCACAACATTTTCAAATAAACTATCAGAAAACAGTGAGAATTCTGAATTCACTACCATAATAACTTGGACTATAAGTGAAGGATACCCGAGAGATAATACATGATGAACAGTTAACAAGCTTTGAAGAAGCTATTCCTTTTCAATGGACTGCACCATTAATTCACCATTAGTAATCAATTAAAAAAAGTTTGAAAGTTAAAATGAAAATATCACAACTTCACAATGCACTCTTTTAGTACATACGGTAATACAAAAATATGCCTGGTTTTCAAGAGCGGGTAATCATTTGATTTATGAAAAATTATATGTTCTAAAGACAAAACAAAACAGAGAAATAGTATAATAATGTACTACCATAGAATAATTCTTGAGTTAATCGTGATGCAAGTAGCTAGAAAAGTTTAAGAAATCTCCATCTGTGAATGGAGTTTATAATAATGAGCAATCTATTTGTAAAGTAATCATACAAATAAGTTGAGCCAACAAGCATATTAATGGAGTAACCTAAAGCGTTGATTGGAATCACCTTCATAAACCTTGTAATCAATGGTGCTGCTTATTATTAGTATTTATAGAAAAATTGAATAATGCGTCTGTAGAGAAAACCTTTTGCCGGACACAGGAAGCTCCCAAGGAGAACTATAGGCACTCTGGTTCTTCTACCTGCTCAAGACTAGAAAAACCTCTGAAAAAAACGGAGGCCAAATTATTGTATATTGTACTATCACGAAATCGAAGGTACAATGGCTATTATAAAACAGCTATGCGAAAACAATTACATGGAGAAACGTGAGCTTATAGTATGAGTGCATTATTGTCGTTCTGGTTTCTCCTTCACCCAAATCAAGTTCCTAGTTTAGAGTGGTGCTGGGAAGTCTGCTCTGCTCTCCGCTCTGCCTGTTGTCGGCTTGCACAGTTGCCACTGCTGCTGCTGCTGCTGTTGCTGCTGCTGCTGCAGAGGTCAATATCACACAGTCAAGAGCGTTCACACCAACACACGCACACACCGACCGAAACAAACTGTCAAACCTAGTGAGAAATATTAGATCAAGTGACTATTTCAAACAGTATAATTCCAATCTAAATAAATTATCAACTGAAAACGTTACCTTGACTGGGTACGGTTGGAATATTGATAGAAAGCAGACTAATAACCCAGTATTGTCCTCTAACTGGTTGCTGCACATAGTATACATGTCAATGTATGCACAATTTGTCCCTTGTGACATTGCTTTCACATCACATCTACAAATTATAGAAAGGATACTTGCGGTATAAGAAGTTGAAATTTATTCATCTAATTCTCAATTCAAGCTTATAAACACTTATTTACATCAATCTATACAGCCTATTTCTTCAAATAAATTCACCTGCATTTCCTATATTATCTA
The DNA here is from genome assembly GCF_014356525.2 of Nilaparvata lugens. Lineage (NCBI taxonomy): Eukaryota > Metazoa > Arthropoda > Insecta > Hemiptera > Delphacidae > Nilaparvata > Nilaparvata lugens. The sequence continues at coordinate 46,753,686 of NC_052509.1, forward strand.
CATTAGAATTGAATAAATTGTACTTGTTTCTTGAATTTAATGATGAATGAAATTAGTATAGTTCAGTAAAATGAAGGATATTGATCCATAGAATGATACATTATCTCATCTTCATAAAAAAATATGTTCTGTAGCATCTGAATCTTCAAAATTGTAAGAATCAAATATCAACAGTCCAACTCTAATCCGATTTGATGATTACTCGAAGCGAGTTAATGAATGTAAATAAAAAATTCATTATATTACAATTCATTATAGAATGATAATTTTTAGTAGGATTTAGTCAGCCTGAAAATAATTATAATTCCAGGGCAATAAATTCTCCAATTCAACCAATTGAAGAAAATTATCTAAAACTAAACTGATAATGGTTTTTCATACAGATTTGGAAATAGCTTAATAACACTAATATTATTATTTTCTACTGTGATTCACGCACATATTAATTTTTCTTCACCTACCTGTTCCTCTTTTCCATTATGTTTGCTTCTTAGCCAGTTGAAATATTCAGCATTCTCCAATAATTGCAGTACCTGTCACCGTAACATCTCCATTGTTATTGTCAATAGATTTCCAGTGCAGTCCACTTTTTAACAGGGAAATTCAGTCATGGACAACAAATTGCTCATCGATGATTCTCGTATTGTCAACATTGTCTGTGAGGTCCACTGAAATAGAAGCTGACCTTTATGATGTATCAGACTCCCTTGGAATTGACATTTTCCGGAAGCATAGTTTCCTGAAGAAAAACGAAGACCTTTGTTGCACTAATTTTTCTGTCCTTGAAGAATTTTTGCTCTGTTCACATCCAATTTTCTTTATATCACACATACTGAAGAGGCAAAATAGAGTCACAATTTATCATTTCCCGGGGTAGCCTAAACCAAACAAATTTCCATCAAAGAGTATAGGCTCCTTAATCGTGATCTCCCACAAAACATCTTGAAAACTTCAATGAATGTGGTTCATTGTAGTTTTCTGGTCGCAACTGATCAATTTCAGGGCCTCTGACATGACCTAACGACAGCTTTTTAGGCAGCCGAGATCGACGTGTCCATCCGTAGCACGGGAGTGGCCCGAGAAATATATCTTGTCTGAGCCGGGATTTGAACCCGGGCCTCTGAATAATAAAGCCAGCATCCAATCCACTCGACTACGACCACTCCTTGAATCAAATGAATAATCTATTATTAGTTTTATAATATGTGAATTTTATTTTTAATATTTAGCAAATTAATCCTATTAATTCTCTCCTAAATTCTTCCAGCAAATCATTGATATTACATAAGACTTCTGCAGATTGAATATAATTATTGAGTAGAGTACTACACAACTAAAGTCTGTTTTACCAAGAAACAATTAGAATGATACGATCCAATTTCCTACTGAATAGTACTCAACTTGCAACGAAACTTGAAAATTTGCAATCACGCCATCCGATTCTTTTGAATTTTGTGAGATGAGCAGCACAGTACTTTGGTGGAAATCTAATAGCTCTAATTAACTATTGAAGAAGAAAACGTATCACCGCGGTATTTCCTAAGCTCCAATAGGAAAGTTAGGCGCAAAACATGTCTAACTTTCCCTACTTTGAAATCAATCAAGTTGTCGGCTATTTCTTGGTATTCTCGTTCGGTGTATTGAACTGAAATACGTCAAACACAATATTCATCCACCAACAGGAAAAGTTTTTTCTCACTCACGCTACAACGAGACGGCTACCGAGTAGGTAGGGAGATATAGTGTATTCTCCAAGAATTTGAAACAAATGGAGAAATAAGAACATACAAACAAAAATCTTTTTGTACCTGAATACATGTTTGTGAGTTTGGACAAGCCAGATTCCGAACTTTGTTAGAAATGTGTAGGAAAAGCTGCCATTAAAAACTAGTGTTTCGTACACAATGCGATAGAAAATTAAGTAGCATTGATTTCTTTCCTCAGTTTTTGAGAATGGATTCAATTTGTAATACAGAATTCTATTTGAAAACTCTAATCGATACTCGTATTTTCTCTGTTATTGAACATTGAAACAGGATGTTCTACATTTATGCAATATTTTTATTGACTTATTAGTTACTGAAGCACATTGTTACTTTTCCACATCCACATATGATATTGAGTTGTGTTTTAGTAGGAGAACTAGGATGCAATATTTCAAAAATGTATTTATTTTGGGTAGCCTACCTTCCAAAAAGACAAAGAAAAGGAGTTCTCCTCCACTCATTGTTAGAAAAAAATTGCACTTTGACTTGTTCCACATTTTCAAACTTAATAATCGACTGATCGTAAATTGGTTGTGTGTTATATCTACAGAACAATGCACTGGCCACTAAGATCCTACACACTCGTAAATACTCTCAGCTTGGAAATACCCATTCCTTGGACTAATACTCTTGGCACAGAACAGTGATCGAATTCCTGTGCTTCATCCAGAACAGTAATGGTAGATGTGCTCTTGTAATAAAACAAAAAGTCCAATTCCGGCTGTAGATTATTTTATGTCCTGCTAAGACAATGATAATCTGAAGGAACTGCGCAGTTTCTATTCCTTCAGGACATATTTCAGGAGTAGCATGAAGTGTACTCCATACCTTTGTAATACAGTATCTCAAAAAGTAATACATTCTATAAATACAGCTTTCAACTTTTTGTTTTACTTGATGGTTTTATGGTTGTCTCTAAAAATAAAGCAAAAAAATGAAGATCTATTCTTGGTTGAGATACTCCACTAGAAGTTATGACTTCTACATTAGTGGGTGTTCTAGGTCTCCCTTATATCATTATATTTATAGAACAAAGTCTTGAAACTGTTGTGGTAAAATTATAAATGATCTCTTACGATTTATTATCCTATCAATAGCTCACGACTTACTAATCCAAAGATAGAAAACTCTTTGCTCCATGCTACTGAGCGAATTTTCGCATTTTCCACTACTGTAAGATTTTTCGATAACTTTGTGATTCATGGACACATTAGAATAAATAAATGGGTTTATTGATGCCTTAAAAAAGTGATTAGAAAAGTAGAAACTTCAATAAACGCTATTATTAACCGAGCGAAGTGAGGTCTAGGATTCAAGTCGACGGTTTGGCATTTCTCTTAATGTTTAAATGTAACTTATGAATGTTTAAATGTTTAAAAGTTTAAATGTTTGAATGTTTAAATGTTTAAATGTTCAAATGTTTAAATGTTTAAATGTTTAATGTTAAATGTTTAAATGTTTAATGTTTAAATGTTTAAAAGTTTAAATGTTTAAATGTTAAATGTTTAAATGTTTAAATGTTTAAATGTTTAAATGTTTAAATGTTTAAATGTTTAAATGTTTAAATGTTTAATGTTTAAATGTTTAAATGTTTAAATGTTTAAATGTTTAAATGTTTAAATGTTTAAATGTTTAAATGTTAAATGTTTAATGTTTAAATGTTTAATGTTTAAATGTTTAAATTTTTAGATAACTTTGTGATTCATGGACACATTAGAATAAATAAATGGGTTTATTAATACCTTAAAAAAGTTATTACAAAATTATAAACTTCAATGAACGCAATTATAATTATTATTTCATGAATGCTCCAAATTACTTGCAAAGTCACCATTGGAATTCTTCCAAAAAGAATTTCTTGTTGATTCTATGAATAATTAAAAATATAATTGCACTTGAATTATTAGTGAATTAATTATTCCAAGTTCACAATGTAGGATGAATTCATATCGGATGAGGTTCCTATTATTCTGGCCCATTATCCAAGTGCTGTCTTATAAATATGTGAATAGCATTGCAATGACCACTCTCTCATTTCATTCATAGTTTTCATGATTTTCTGTTCCTTAAGATTTAGGATGTTGAAAAATCTTTATGAAAAAACAGCTTACTTTCAATCGATATGAATAATTATTATTTAATTTGATAAGCTAAATTTAATAAACTGGATATATCTTATGCAGAATGCCATCCTTTGAAAAATTACATTCCACGTGATAAATACGTGATTTTATGTGAGAAAATACAATAAGTGAATGATAATTGCTGGACTAACGATGGCCTACATCTCTTGATGACTTATTGCCCACGATTGAACGATTTATCCCACTAAAAGATACATGATAAGATTATTATTATTGCTTTGAATATATTTATGTATATAAACTGTATTGAAGACAATGATAATCTGAAGGAACTGCGCAGTTTCTATTCCTTCAGGACATATTTCAGGAGTAGCATGAAGTGTACTCCATACCTTTGTAATACAGTATCTCAAAAAGTAATACATTCTATAAATACAGCTTTCAACTTTTTGTTTTACTTGATGGTTTTATGGTTGTCCTAAAAAAAGCAAAAAAATGAAGATCTATTCTTGGTTGAGATACTCCACTAGAAGTTATGACTTCTACATTAGTGGGTGTTCTAGGTCTCCCTTATATCATTATATTTATAGAACAAAGTCTTGAAACTGTTGTGGTAAAATTATAAATGATCTCTTACGATTTATTATCCTATCAATAGCTCACGACTTACTAATCCGAAGATAGAAAAAACTCTCTTTGCTCCATGCTACTGAGCGAATTTTCGCATTTTCCACTACTGTAAGATTTTTCGATAACTTTGTGATTCAAGGACACATTAGAATAAATAAATGGGTTTATTGATACCTTAAAAAAGTGATTAGAAAAGTAGAAACTTCAATAAACGCTATTATTAACCGAGCGAAGTGAGGTCTAGGATTCAAGTCAACGGTTTGGCATTTCTCTTAATGTTTAAATGTAACTTCTGAATGTTTAAATGTTTAAATGTTTAAATGTTTAAATGTTTAAATGTTTAAATGTTTAAATGTTTAAATGTTTAAATGTTTAAATGTTTAAATATTTAAATGTTTAAATGTTAATGTTTAAATGTTTAAATGTTTAAATGTTTAAATGTTTAAATGTTTAATGTTTAAATGTTTAAATGTTTAAATGTTTAAATGTTTAAATGTTAAATGTTTAAATGTTTAAATGTAAATGTTTAAATGTTTAAATGTTTAAATGTTTAAATGTTTAAATGTTTAAATGTTTAATGTTTAAATGTTTAAATGTTTAAATGTTTAAATGTTTAAATGTTTAATGTTTAAATGTTTAAATGTTTAAATGTTTAAATGTGTTTAAAATGTTTAAATGTTAAATGTTTAAATGTTTAATGTTTAAATGTTTAAATGTTTAAATGTTTAAATGTTTAAATGTTTAAATGTTTAAATGTTTAAATGTTTAAATGTTTAAATGTTTAAATGTTTAATGTTAAATGTTTAAATGTTTAAATGTTTAAATGTTTAATGTTAAATGTTTAAATGTTTAAATGTTTAAATGTTTAAATGTTTAAATGTTAAATGTTTAAATGTTTAAATGTTTAAATGTTTAAATGTTAAATGTTTAATGTTAAATGTTAAATGTTTAAAAGTTTAATGTTTAAATGTTTAAATGTTCAATGTTTAGATGTTTAAATGTTTAAATGTTCAAATGTTTAAATGTTTAAATGTTTAAATGTTTAAATGTTTAAATGTTTAAATGTTTAAATGTTTAAATGTTTAAATGTTTAAATGTTTAAATGTTTAAATGTTTAAATGTTTTAAATGTTTAAATGTTTAAATGTTTAAATGTTAAATGTTTAAATGTTTAAATGTTTAAATGTTTAAAAGTTTAAATGTTTAAATGTTTAAATGTTCAAATGTTTAGATGTTTAAATGTTTAAATGTTCAAATGTTTTAAATGTTTAATTGTTTAAATGTTTAAATGTTTAAATGTTCAAATGTTTTAAATGTTTAATTGTTTAAATGTTTAAATGTTTAAATGTTAAATGTTTAATGTTCAAATGTTTAGATGTTTAAATGTTTAAATGTTTAAATGTTCAAATGTTTGATGTTTAGTTGTTTAAATGTTTAAATGTTTAATGTTTAAAAGTTAAATGTTTAAATGTTTAAATGTTTAATGTTTAAATGTTCAAATGTTTAGATGTTTAATGTTTAAATGTTCAAATGTTTAGATGTTTAATGTTTAAATGTTTAAAGTTTAAATGTTTATATGTTTAAATGTTTAAATGTTAAATGTTTAATGTTTAAATGTTTAAATGTTTAATGTTTAAATGTTTAAATGTTTAAATGTTTAAATGTTTTAAATGTTAAATGTTTAATGTTTAAATGTTTAATGTTTAAATGTTTAAATGTTTAAATGTTTAATGTTTAAATGTTTAAATGTTTAAATGTTTAAATGTTTAAATGTTTAAATGTTTAAATGTTTAAATGTTTAAATGTTTAAATGTTTAAATGTTTAAATGTTTAAATGTTTAATGTTTAAAGTTTAAATGTTTAATGTTTAAATGTTAAATGTTTAAATGTTTAAATGTTTAAATGTTTAAATGTTTAAATGTTTAAATGTTTAAATGTTTAAATGTTTAAATGTTAAATGTTTAAATGTTAAATGTTTAAATGTTTAAATGTTTAAATGTTCAAATGTTTAGATGTTTAATTGTTTAAATGTTCAAATGTTTAGATGTTTAGTTGTTTAGATGTTTAGATGTTTAAATATTTATATGTTGCGCATTTACGGTGAAAAGCGGTGATAGATTTTCATGAAATTTGACAGGTATGTTCCTTTTTAAATTGCGCGTCGACGTATATACAAGGTTTTTGGAAATTTTGCATTTCAAGGATAATATAAAAGGAAAAAGGAGCCTCCTTCATACGCCAATATTAGAGTAAAAATCAGACTATAGAATATTATTCATCATAAATCAGCTGTCGAGTGGATTAAAAAACGCATGCCATGACGCATGCAATTCAATATCTCAATGCAACTTGGTAAAACATCAGCAGCTGTGTAGACTATAAATTGCATGCCTCATTGAATGCAATTTTTATGCACTATTAATAATAGGATGCAAAGAACTTATAAAAGCTTGTCTGGGCGCCTAGATGTCTTCTGGTTTTCTCACGCTAAATTCCAGAAAACGTTATATGATAATTAAATCTTATGTAAGCATGATCTGATCAAATACATAGTTGGTGTATCAGTGTGGATGTGCATAATATGGTTTGGGACGTCGTTCAGTTATAAATGTTATTTATTCTATTGATAAAATTTTTGTTCATTATTTTGTTATTATATTCATTAATTTTTTATAAGTTTTGGAATTTTGAATCCTCAATTTGTTTTATTTTTAATTTTTTCATAAGTATTTGAATTCTTTGTATTTTTCATTTTTGAATTAGGTGGTATTTTTGTTGTTTGTAATATTTATTATTGCATAAGTTCGTATTACTTTTATCATTATTTTCTTTTTTCATTTGTATCTGTACAATTTTTATTATTAAGGAGACATATTTCGGGAAACCCGTTGTCTCCATTGTGAATAAATTAATAAATGAACTATTGATTGCGTGCAATAACGCATGCAATTAATAACTATAAAATAACATAGCATTGTCTCTCGAACTTTCTCTGCTTTGAACTCAGGCGGACAGCCTGTTGACAGTATGTCTTGAAGGAGATTAGCTTTTGATGTTAGCATTTTTGATACACCAACCCCAACAGCCATTAGCCGTTTTCACACCGATATCTCGCCGACACGACATACAGACAGGATTTACTCCGATGAAGAGGAGGCTGCGGTCTACTGTTCACAGTAGCTGTGAGCTACTGCACGAGGTCTACTGCTCACAGAACTACTAGTAATTATTATTTCATGAATACTCCAAAGTACTTGCAAAGTCACCATTGGAATTCTTTCAAAAAGAATTTCTTGTTGATTCTATGAATAATTAAAAATATAATTGCACTTGTATTATTAGTGAATTAATTATTCCAAGTTCACAATGTAGGATGAATTCATAACGGATGAAGTTCCAATTATTCTGACCCATTATCCAAGTGCTGTCTTATAAATATGTGAATAGCATTGCAATGACCACTCTCTCATTTCATTCATAGTTTTCATGATTTTCTGTTCCTTAAGATTTAGGATGTTGAAAAATCTTTATGAAAAAACAGCTTACTTTCAATCGATATGAATAATTATTATTTAATTTGATAAGCTAAATTTAATAAACTGGATATATCTTATGCATCTATGCATCCTTTGAAAAATTACATTCCACGTGATAAATACGTGATTTTATGTGAGAAAATACAATAACTGAATGATAATTGCTGGACTAACGATGGCCTACATCTCTTGATGACTTATTGCCCACGATTGAACGATTTATCCCACTAAAAGATACATGATAAGATTATTATTATTGCTTTGAATATATTTATGTATATAAACTGTATTGAAGATATTGATACTATTCGAATGAGGGATTATTACATAATAATTTATAAATGCTACCTACTCTATTCTACTAGTTTAATGTCAAGGTCAATTCGATTGAGTAATGGTATGAATTATGCAAATATCATGAAGTAGAGATTTCTCAAGTGATATTTCTTATGGTGCCTCAGCTATTAGTTATTCTGTTTCTTATTGTAGGTGATAACCCATTATCTAACTCTTATACTCATCAATCATCATATCATTTATCATATATGTATAAATGTATATCATATTTTTTTGGTGACTTTCATTTTCAACTATTTCACCACTATGAGCACCAGAAAGTCTATTTTCACTGAGAAACTTATTTTCCTTTGATAAGAAGTAGATAATTTTGATTAAATTATTCTACTTTAATGGTGGTGTACTCAAATACATACATTATTATTCAAAACACTCCTGAGATTGAAGCTACCTTCGCCGCTCCACTATGTTTTTACCCTCACTCTTTAGTTATTCTTGTGACATGATTGTAAATACTGTAGTTGTATAGTAGGTTTTGCACTGTTCTGTGAAAATGAGAAATGTCCCATAATTTGAAGATCAAGAACCGTGTTGTGTATCAAGTTGAGATGATACTGTATCATATTGATTTGATACTGTATCATATTGTGGTTGTTCTTGTTATATAATATGCTTAATAGTCATACTGTCATTCTAAATCATAAAGCTATCAACTACTGTACTCTGAAGACTTCTACGACAGCAAAAAAATTATTGACAAGAGATAAGCTAGAAAGAAATGTGATGAGCCCTACGATACAAAAATCATTTTCCGACAAGGGAAAAGGAAATTTAAGTTGGGCAATACTCGTATCAGTATTTGATATTAGTAGTCGATCCCAGTTTTAAAGTTACCAGAATTTTTAAATCAGGAGAGGATCGGAAGAAAAATTCAAGAACCATACCCAGCACCCATAGCCCAAACGCGCGATATCAGAGATTCCTCTTCTTTTCTCGACATCTCTACTATTTATTATCATTCATTCCTTTCCAAGTTCATGAGTGATACCAGTCTATTCTACAGTTCTGAAGATACTTCAAACAAACTTGTCTGCCCAGAATCATACAAATAAAATCAACGAGAATTTTTTGTGTGAATCATTATTTTCACTGAATAATAATTATGATATATTTATTGACTACATTGAAGCTGTACGGTGTACATGAATGAATACACAATACGCGTATATTAGCGTGCCTCAAGAGATAAACGGCTCTTCAGAATAGTACCGTAATGCAGTAATAAACAAACATTGGCCTTAAACTATTTACAACATTGAAATAATCACTTGCATTGAGTAGAATCATAGAATCCAATATTGGAAATGGGTGCAGTGATCTCTGTTGCAGCGGCAGTAGATTCAGTGTTAATTGAGAAGTGGTTCCTCTCACTCCAGCGGCCTCTGGTCACTGTGATCTCATTCTGTGTGCACTTGGCTCTTATCCAATATTTTTCTGCTCTTTTCTGGTGCATACAACTATCAAACTATCAACCACAGAGAAACTTACTATCCTTGACTTCATTGTACTTAAAATTCATTGTTGGCACCTTAGGCCCACCTCTATAAGTTATCAGCAACCTATTTCGAGTGGACCTTACAAGTTGAAATTAATCATTCAAAATATCTAAATAATGTTCATTATTACTGTATAATATTATTATACAGTTATATTATACTGTATAATATTATATTCCAACAGTTGGTTAAATTGCAATTTCTAATATAAAATCTTCCATCTTATTATTATCATCTAGTGGTAAAGATTATTAGCGACGCGGCTTTTGATTAAATTGGTAGTATGACATCATCAAACCTGCATGCGCATAGAAAAACCTCTTCATTCGAATCAGTCATTGGAAAACTATATTGGTTTGTAGCAAATTGATTAGATAGATATTAAACAGTGTTACAGTTTACTACCACCTCAGTCACTGACTATATTTGAACAGTAGTATATCAGATCATGAAAACTGCACATTGCACATCAAAACAGCACTCCTTGTGAATCATTCAATGAAAAGCGATATAGATTCCCAGCAAATTGATTAGTCATGAATGAAAATATCGTACAAAAAATAGCCTTGCTTGAGGTCATTCACAATCTAGCTTCCACTACAAAACTATTACAAGCCTACGTGCTTCAAATCATTTAGCCGGTTCATCCTTGTACTCTAATGCTGGCTACATTAATGTTAATTGTGAAAAAATAGTTTCAATCCATCTACGAAGGTTTTCGTTTATTCCACGCGGAATTCACAGCTTTTCAAAAGTGAATGTATCAAAACAAAGATTCAGGATTGGTCAAGTTGTTGTTGCCATAAATATCAGTAACCTGGAAACACGCATCAATCTCATGCATTAGAGACCTTGTTACTGAACAGTGATTGTCAACCCACGTTGGCGATCTCCGATTCTCATTGGCTTCTTATCAATGGTACGGTACCAGCTTTTAACTCTTATATGCTAATTTCATATGGCAAGCTCTTCTTATACATTGAATATCATGTTCCAATCTACTATTTTATCTGCTTTCAAATAGCTCAAGTGATGTACTATAAATTTCAAAAAGTGAGATTCCTGATGTGAGAAGTTGTAACATAGAATAACTTCACGGTGTGGACAAGTTTTTCTTGAAAAGTGAATGGAACCCCCCCCCCCCCAATGATGAAACGCCTTGAACATCAAGGAACTGCTTAACACTTTGTTGACAGTTCGAAAAAACTACCTACTCATTTAATTTAGACATTCGAGCAGGAACAAAATAAAGTAACTGGTTATTATTATTATGATTATACTAATTATGACCGGTTGTCTCGATGATATTTCAATATTGCACTGGTATGAAAAATTGAAAAAACATTCATGAACTGAAAAAATTATATTGGAGCAGACTACTCTCTCTTCTCAATCAATAGGAGGAGATAGTCTTAATTGATATATAATTTATCTAGTGAAATGTTACTTTTGAAATTTATGGGGAATCGCCTTGGAAATTCGAATAAAAGTTGGATAGATTTTTGCGACGAAAACTCAGTCACTTGCATGTTTTACTGATTGATAACCTACTCATTTGTTTGGCCATGTTCTGACTATTCAGTGTTATCAGTGATTATCTTCTTGCTGAGGAACTTCTTTCCCATTCTATAGCTATTCTTCTACTGTTTGGGAGTCCTGAATCCCCAATTCCGTATAAAAACTCCCAAAACTTACCAATTCCATCCACTTTATATTGAGCTGCTCCAGTCTCAGTCAAACTAACAAGTTTATACTATAATTAACTGTATAATAACATCAGCTCATTTCAATATTTTTATTTTATTGAGGTTTCAATGAAATACCAATAATACTAATAAATACTGAAAATACTGATAAATATGAATAGTCTGTTCAGGTTCAAATATGAATGTGTACTCAGGTAAGCATAGCTCCATTAACATAAAACATTCATTTCAGGAAAAATCATTAACATCTATTTGAATTTCCAAATCGAGTCACAACCATGTGTAGTATGTATATTCACTAATAACTATTATATTTCTTTTCTTCGCATTCAGGAATATTATTGAATAACTTTTGACTTATAAAACAAACAATTACGAATCTCTTTTTATATCACAATTCTGTTTCATTTTTATCTTATTTAAATTTTCCATCCCAATTCTTTATTGTCATTTCTAAATTTTACTAGGTTTCTCTCTATTTTATGAAATATTATGGAAGTTTGTTATCCCAAATCCGATATATATCATCAGTTCTTCAGCATCACGGTCTTAACAACCCACTCATAGGTTTAATAACATTGTAGTTCGAAATACATCAGCAAATTGAGCATAACAAATTGAGCTTTAAGTATTTTAAGTTCCATGCTCCTGTTACTCCCGTTATAAGGGTGGCCACCTGAAGAGCCGAAATCCTTTAATTACCATTTATCAGTTTGAAATACGTGGCTCAGAACCCACCTAATGCTGAGGCCCACTTATCTCTCATAATCATAAGCACGCACAAGCCTAGACGCTTATGTGAGCATTGAACTCAATAAAAAAATATGTTGCAACCAAAATTGTTTTTCCTCTCCAGTTTTAATGAAATACGTTTTTTTTTTTGTAAATACGAGCATACATCTATTTTGGTCCTTACTTTTCAAGTGGAATGCTGATTGTTTGTCTTCAAGGTTGAATACATTTTCAATCTTATTCCTTGTATATTTAGCATTTATTATGTGCAGGTTTGTAAACTATGCAGATAACTCATAGTGTTTGAACCGGAGTGGTATGTTAGATAAAGCATTATTATTTTTGTCACCGGAACTATACATGTGCTCTCTGGCACACGCACGCACATGCGCAATACACATCTAGGGTGGCCGATAACCTTCGCTGGAGCACAAGTGAAAGGATATTGGCTTATATCGGTTATTACCTGAATTGTGATCGAGTGGCCAAATGAGTCTGAAGAATAATTTTAGAACAATGTACAGTGACTAATTAATCCTCCCGAAATATCGATTACCAGGAGCGATACAGTATTAAGATGACGTGTTGGACTTTTTGCTTCTCGATGAGTTGTTGTTATTGACTTCAGATTACATCTTGATTGAATGCTACACTGCCATTTGAAGACAAATTAATTGACCGTTGTTTCTTCATCCACCATAGAAGTGCAACTATTTATAATACGAGTAATCTCATAATGTAGTACTGTATTACTAATAGTATGAATTGTTCTCATCTCAATCATAATATATTATTGCCTGGCACAGACCGCTGTAATTCACACGACAGTGAAAGAAACTTTTAATTTTCAAGCCGTGGTTAAATGGTTGAAATCGTCGCCCTAATGAGAATCGCAGTGACGTTCACGTATCACAAGGCTTTATTTGTAGAAATTAATGAAAAAAAAGATGTTAGTAGAATTTGATGGACTTCACATCCCTTTCTCATCTTCTTCATTTGATATCGAAGTCATTAACCTTGTAAATGCGACAAATATCATGATTATATTACCCAATTTATCTTTTTATTATTTTTTTCTTGTAGTGGCAGACAGGTACCTTCGTATGTGCATTTCTCTAACCACATTGTATAAAGAATACAATAATAATGTATAATCATACTCAAAAATACTAACTCCATGTTAGTACAAGGATTATCCTCAGTTTTTCTCCCCCATTTACTGCTTTCTCGAGAAAATTCGAATAATAAAATAATAAATAATAGATGTTAACCATTAATAACTTCAAAAAATCTCGTTTCCAGCTTGTAACATAATCTATAATATCTTAATAAACATTGCTCTCAAAATCTTGAAAGTTCTTCCTGGTCTCTTGGAATTTACCGTTAGCTTCTATGTAGCGGTTCTATTTAATCAAATTCACGTGTCATGATCATTTTCATCAAAACCCAAGAACTAGGATTCCGGGTAAACTGAAGGAGATTTGACTTTCATCCACGGAAAATTCCACTCGCTTCAATCTCTAAGATACTTTGGTGATACTGGAATGAATCACCCAGTTTAAGGACACTCTGGGACATGTTAGGGATTGGTGATATTAATTTTTTCTTCACAATGAGCCTTGAAGCAAATATTTTCGTTATTTTTATGTGGGTCATAGAATGTTACCAGTTTCACAATGTAATGAACTGAGAATACAATATAATATTAAAAGAGCAACAAATTCCTTAATGATATGCAATCTCTCTATCATCTCCAGTTATTTTATTCATAATTATGAGAGTATTCACAAAGTGCTTAACACTACTTAAAACAACTTGTGCAGACTTCGCAGTAAGGAAGCATTCGTTCCAACTTCCAATACATCTAATTACATGTTTCGTGTAACAAAACCGTTGCTGGTTTTTTCCTGTAATACATTTCAACGTACAGGTTGTTAGTCATTACATTTCCGCGCGTGCAGGGATGTTTCCACTGGTTTTTGTTTCATCTGGGAATAACAAACCAGTTATTTTTCTTATGTCAAGTCGAGACTCTTCCACAAACTATTTAGGCCTACACTAAAAATGTTCCTCACTGATGCTTCCAAGGAATTTGTCTCATAGACCTACCTGTCTAGAATCGTGATTTGTGAGCTCAACTGGTTTTACTGTACTTCCCGGATTGGTGCTACCTCAGGAAAACTACCATTGAATCTCAAGTTGATCATCATCCATCAATGGGCCTAATCATCCCTTTATTTTTATATAGTATATGCGCGGGAATTTTTGATGATTTGGAGATGGTTTTGTGTTTAGTTGAGAGAAATATAGATGGATATGTTGTTATCTGGAAAAAAAATATAAGAACTGTGACAAGGGATTCCCTGGAGATATTCACTGCTATTATAGCAACGAGATTACATGGAGTGGAATATTGTGCCAAATATTTAAAAAGTTGTGCTGGTATCAGAAAACCTGTTATCTTCAGTTCAAATGTGAATGTTGGACCGTGAAAATGACAGTGATTGAGTCATTCCTCCATTGAAATAATAAATGGCTAGCCTCTCCACTCCTGAAAAAGATGCACTTCATATTATGAGAAAACCTTCATTAGGTACCCTACACCACATCACAAGATTTTATTGATAAAATTTCGAGATTGAGACAGTTTTGTGCTTAGCCTGTCGTTCTCTAGCGATTACTGTACATTATTTTTGACTGTATTATAAATAAGCTTATAAATAAGCTGAAAGCAAATACCTAATAGCCTCAATATTTTTCTTCCACATTCAATATTGATCTGGGTTGAACGAAATTAATTATCTATTAAGTTTACGAATTGGAAATAGTGTTTTTTCACAATAGTGGACAATCTCCCAATGAGTTGAGATTGAAAATGCATAACCATTATGATTACCCAATAAATCGTTCTTGTAAAATAATTGAAAAAGTCCAATCAATTGAATATTCCAGAATAATTAATTATAGACCAAAGCTTGAAATGGAATTTACTCATATTCATTTAGTCCAGTCAAATGGTCGTTTTTCAGGAAACATCCCCGAAAGAATTCTTCTCGACGGTTCTTCATGTATTTTGGGGCGCTGAATTGGAATCTGGAATTTGCTGACACGCCAGAGGGAGGCTTCACCCCCAAAACCCCCAAAATCTCGGACTTTTTTCAATTTTCCCATTTCATCTCGTGAACCTTGAGTTTCTCAAGAAAAATCATTCTCGACAAAATTAAAGAGAATATAAAATTCCAATAAATTGAGTGGTCGCGCAGGATTCTACCATTTTTGGTTCCGGAGCTACGAATTTTCAAAAAAGGGGTATTTTTAAAGGGGTTTTCAATATTATGCAAACCTACCACTTCTACCCCATACAACATGGATATTTTTCTAGTATAGATAAAAAACCACACATCACGTGAAAGAACAATTCATTATGAACAGGATTCCTTAGGAATTTCTGAATTTAGTAGAGGGGTGAGGGGGGTTATACCCAAAAATAGAAAATCATGTCATACAGGCATAATACAAATTTTTCATTATAATACCTTTTCAAGGCCTTCCTAACGAAAAAATACATATTCCGGCTGAAATCATCTCACGCGGTTTATTTTCTATGAGAATCACCCGTTAGAAACATTTAATTTCAGTATTTCGTAGTGGGGGGTACATCATAAGGATACGTCAAGGATCAAAACTTTAAACACTTATAACTTTCGACAGAATGATCAGATCTCCTCGTACTACAGCTCATTCTTCTCAGCTCGTCAAGGCGGTTCAAAATCATGTATCATAACTTGAATTTGATGAAAAAATAAAAAATCCACTTTTAGTGTATTTTAGCCCATATTTAAATACACAGAAAGATTGCCAATTTCTATATTCAAAACTGTGTATCTCGATAACCCGGAATGATAAAAATGGTACTTGCTCTTGATTTGAAGAACAGAATCTCCTCTTTCATGTGAGGTAAATGAATTTTGTAAAAATATAATCGTGAGTTAAGATAATTTTGATTCAAAACATCAAGAAATTTGCGATATTTTCCTCATTTCCACAGTCTCCACAGTTTTTCGATAATAAAAAGTCATGCAAGATGGGTTTAAGGCAACGTTGCTTATAGAGCATGTAATTCTCTTCCATTTGAGACCAATCGCAAGTTTGTTTAATGTATGTTACTCGTTTTAGAGACTCTTGAATAACAGTAAAATCGCAGAAAAAATGAGAAAATGAAAATTATCATTTTCTCAATTAGCTGTAACTTTTGAACGGTGCTGAAATCAGGAAAACGATTCTTGGGAGCGAAAAGAGGAGAAAATTCTCTACAACCTTGACTACTTTTTCGATTTTTTAACTGAAGTGTTTCACAAGATACGCAACTTTGAATATGCAAAGAAATTTTGATACGTTAATCATTTCCACAGTCTCGTATATTAAAAGATGCGTATCTTGTGAAACACATCAGATAAAAAATTAAAATGATTTTGAACCGCCTTGACGAGCTGAGAAGAATGAGCCGTAGTACGAGGAGATCTGATCATTCTGTCAAAAGTTATAAGTGTTTTAAAGTTTTGATCCTTGACGTATCCTTATGACGTACCCCCCACTACGAAATACTGAAATTAAATGTTTCTAACGGGTGATTCTCATAGAAAATAAACCGCGTGAGATGATTTCAGCCGCAATATGTATTTTTTCGTTAGAAAGGCCTTGAAAAGGTATTATAATGAAAAATTTGTATTTTGGCTGTGGGACATGATTTTCTATTTTTGGGTATATCCCCCCTCCCCCCACTACTAAATTCGGAAATTCCTAAGGAATCCTGTTCATAATGAATTGTTCTTTCACGTGATGTGTGGTTTTCATCTATACTAGAAAAATATCCATGTTGTATGGGGTAGAAGTGGTAGGTTTGCATAATTTTGAAAACCCCTTAAAAAATACCCCTTTTTTGAAAATTCGTAGCTCCGGAACCAAAAATGGTAGAATCCTGCGCGACCACTCAATTTATTGGAATTTTATATTCTCTTTAATTTTGTCGAGAATGATTTTTCTTGAGAAACTCAAGGTTCACGAGATAAAATGAGAATATTGAAAAAAAACGAAATTTTGGGGGTTTTGGGGGTGAAGCCGCCCTCTGGCGTGTCAGCGAATTTCAGATTCGAATTCAGCGCCCCAAAATACATAAAGAACCGTCGAGAAAAATTCTTTCGGGGCTGTTTCCTGAAAAACGACCATTTGACTGGACTAATTTATTTATATGCAAATACAATTCAGGTAAAAATAACAGGCATTTGTCCAAAACTGCTTCAAACCTTACTTGACCTCTACTCAAAATTGAAGTACTTGACTTATACATTTAACAAAATTAATAAATTCAAGATTCCTGGTATCATTAGAAATTGTATTTCGCGTATGCACACGTAACACACACATTACTATCGATGATGAGTACAAATTTAGTCAAACTTACGTGGTGTGTACAGCCCACATCGATTTTTGGACGTACATTTGTTTGCCGTCCATTTATAAATTCTACGAGATTGAATGGACCTCGACAAACACATGATACACATCATATGTTTGTCAAGTTGTGTTCAATCTAATAGAATTTGGAAGGACGCCAAAAAATCGTGATTGTGATCATGGAATTGACAGTAGTATTCAGCTATTCACTCAAATCAATTAATTTATTATTATTTCTCTGATAGCTGTGGGCGTGATCTGGCACTGATAGTCTATAATAACAGCTAATTACCTCTGGCTGGCTTCATTTGGATAGATGGAATGCAAAAATCGTGCACCTGGCAAGATGAGTACAATGCTAATGAGATAAAAAGTAGTAGGCCGGATTATGAAAAAGTAGAACAGTAAATTATTATAGACTCAAGTTCACAAATGAGAATAGAAAATGAATGAATGGTTATAAAATGCAAAGAAGTCCTATTATCAACTTCCTATTACAACTTAATCTATTATTTTCGTCTCAGTAAAGAATCTTGGTCTCAGTAATTTTCCATCTCTGCTATCTTCGATATCTTATGAAATTGCATGAAATGGGAGCCAGGTTTTCCCTTGACCGGGAGCTGTTACTAATAATTGATGGCTGCTTAAACTTTGCTTTTAGTTCTCCCTCAAATAACTCACAACTCATAATTAAATACGATTTGAGCAGAAATTCACGAGTGAAATTTTAGATTTGATGACTCGAATTGCCATAATTTTGAAATTCCTGTGCTATATTATTTTATTAATATTACAGTGAGTGAACCCAATAATACCTGTATGTTAGCCTATGCATATGGAGTTTATTAATGATCAGATTCTCTGATTCCAAACAAATGAAATGCTCCAACAACTTACTTATTGCTGAGGTGCTTAGTTCTTGAAATAACAGTTATTTGTCCTAGAAGGATTGCGTTAATTACAGATTAATCGTCTATTAACTGAAGAACAACCAATAGTGAATCAATAGTGAATATAATCCCATAAATCACTTGGACAGGATACGTTTCAATTAGACCTTATACGTAATCTGACAGGTGATTTAATAGGCAGTAAGCAATTGTTTACCTGGATTTAAGCTCATTATTTGAGATACCAGCGAGTAATCTGTTATGCCTGGTTGCCTGCCAATTTCTCGTTTCTGAGGAGATAATAAAAGTTTTAGTATCGGGAAATTATGAGAATTTCCAATAGGAGTTTAGCAGTAGCGAAAGACAAAGGTCTTTCATTTTTTCACTCCAACATACCAGCTATTTTGTTGTACAAGTTACATAAAATAGTGTCTGATAATTAATACTAAAGTAATGAAGCTATTAATAAAAGTCTATGTAATCAGCTCCTTAATAAATCTTCGCTCATGGACATTCATGGAATAAGATTGATTAGGGCGCTGATCTGTTGGCTCGTGTAGGTATGTGCTGTGAAAGCGAAAGCAATTTGCGATTTTCACTCATCAATCTTCAAGTATTTCATGAATTAAAAGACTGTTTGATGAAATATTGTTCTACAGCTCTCCAGTTTCAGCTTCTCATATTGAAAATCAAATATATCATTCAAATCTCATCTTGATCATTTGTACATCAAGAAGCCGCTATTTAAAGAAAAAAAATTGGACAATTCTGAAAATGAGAGAAGTCTTTATAACCGATAGCAACAAATAATTGTGTTTCCTTCACGAATAAAAGATAATTATCATTAACAATTTTTTACAAGAATAAACATTGAATATTACATCAGATATACTGATTTCAGCCTATCAGTTATCCTCCATAAAAGGCAGATACCTCGGCAACGCTGTTCTCCAACCTTTCTTCAGTGCCATTATAACGTAGACCTCACTATAGAAAGCTAAGAAGTCTGGATTCATAATATTCAAGTTAATTTCTCCACAGTTTGTTCAGCAATATCCCATTTGACCATTCCAATCTGCACATCCATGAACAGGATGTGTGATACATGCCTGCAGCACCACGACAGATACACGTGATCAACTGCTCAGGTGCTTGCTTTCAGGTGGTCGGTATATTACCACTTACACTTAGCACCCAAGTCATTTTGCCCCGCCGGTAATGAGGATAGCGAAAAGTGTAAGCCGTGTATTTACTCTTTTTTCTGCAGTAGACGACGTTTTTAAACTCCGATTAAAACAGGTCAGACAAAAGACTCGGTGTTACCGTTTGCCTTTGTTGGTGCTGACCCTGACATTACAGCCGAGAATGTCTGTCTACCGGCCTGGGGAAGAAAAAGGAATTCCGTAATAACGCCTTTCCTTCCAGGCTAAAGATACCGAGCCGTTTAATGATCATATCATAAGAATTAATGACCGAAAATAAATACAATAACAGCCACAGCTAGAAAAATATCACCTCCAGTGTAAATTTTATGATTGAAAACTGTAAATTTGTTTGTCAAACACTTGTTACACCAATGTTTTTTCTATCCATGATAATTATTATTGAAACTTTATTATTTTCCATTATATACTTATCATTATCAGATTGCTATATCTGGTCTTAACATTCAATATGAGACTCGAATATTTCCATTTTATTCTATTCTATTTTGATTCCATTCCAGCTATTTATATCAATTGAGTTATCCTTATTTATTCAGAGATATTAAGTTAGGTACCTTTCTATCTATTCATTCAATAAACTCAAACGATCCATTTTCAATTATATGATGATACTCTTTAACCATAAACAACAGTAATTATGTGTACCATGATTGTAAATGCAGCAGCTATTCACTATGCGTTGAACATCAGCTTGGAATTTCTATTATTTACAATAAAATTACATGATGATTATACAAGTAAATATTATCCCAATATTTTGTGAATGAGAATCATTCTGCTGTAGCAATACATTTTTCTCAGGGATATAATGAATTCCTCATGAAGGATCTGAATCGAAAACTTAATGAAACGGATAGGAAGGGTTAGAAAAAAAACTAGGTGGCCGAAGAAAACTTTCCTGGTTCTCACTCTCATGGGGATGACTTCAAATAATATTATTAGTGTTGATAATCTGGTTTCGTTAGCTTTGACTTTCTCTGAGCAATCATTCATTTCAAATCCTCTAGCAGTTAAATGGAGGGGTTAAATCTCATTAAGACTGGATTTTTGATTATCACTATAATTATTTGGCCATTTGATGCTTTATATACAGTCTAACTGTTTTGTCGCAGGTCAGGTTTTGCCTGCTTATCCTGTTACAGTTGATATTTTCCTCAATAATGTCTTACTATCTTTGCCTTTTTCCTTAATCCTTGACCCAAGTGGGTGCATGCCTTTAATAACAGTATCACAGTAGAACGAGGGTAATTAAGATTAATTGGTATTGGAACCCCATCCAGATTACCCAAGTATCCAGATTATCGAAATTTCCAAAAAATAGCCTGTACTATTTGAGAAAAACTAAAAATTGTATATATTTCATGATACGAAGACAGAAGATCTTAAGTAGATATAGGAACATTTTTTTGTACTTTTTTTGACTCACATATTTGATTTTTTTCTTAATGTGTAAGGCAGAAGATTAAGTGAAGATCTTCGTAAAAAGGCAACCGACTTGAAATTCTATTCCTAACTGGAAACAGGTCCGGAATGTGTTTGGCTTCCGAATTATTTACACTCTACCTGTGATTATTGGTACCTTCTTTACACCATCTAAAACAGGGTTTATCTAGTTAATAGATTATTATACTGTATCTGAAATCTTTCAAAGGATTTAGTTTGAAGTGACTATTATAACCGTCTCTTTATCCTGTTTAGAGACGGCAATGCTAAGGATCAACGTTAGTTACGCTTAAATCCAAGCTACGAATGTAAACGGGCAGCTTGGTTTCAACATTGCGGGCGTATTTCAGCTTAGCGTAGGCTAAGTGTGAAGGAACCCTTACTGCTCAAAAGTAATATGGGAAGCCGATCTGATAATTATCATGTAATTGGTACAGGTTATGATAAGATGAGTTTCAAGAAGATATTTCCTTCGCTGAGTGCGATGTCTAAATGACCACAAGGCTTGTGCGGGATTGGTAGGATGGACGAAATATGAGATTAGAGATAAGGGATGAAATAAAATATGTGATGGGAAATGATATGAGATAAAATAAGAGATTAGAAATGGAAGGTGAGAGATGAGAGGGGAGATATTACAGTGATTATGATTCATTGATAAAATCTATCCATTTAAAATTTATTCAATCATTCAGAATTACACTATCGGAAAAGTATTCAATGTGTTCAACGATGAATGCTAATGATCAGTATTGGAATATTGAGTTCAGTAGGAATTGTGCTCTTCTGCTGAGGAAATGAGAGTGGTGAACTTGACAATTCCAGGGTGAAGCAGTTCCCACAAGTTCATACGCTGCCTCAGGCAATCTAGTCAGACTTGAAAGTTGTTTCACTGTTGAAAAAATCAGATTTACATGTAATAAGTTTATCTCAATATCACTGTTATTTGCTACTCATGGATGTAGGTCAATGTGGGGAGCTCTGGTTCAATTTCTGAGAAATGAAAGAGTTGAATTGAGACTGGATTTTATTGAGTCTTTGTTTTGTCTTCACAAAGTAATTCATTATATTTAAATTGTTATTTGATGATCAGGTGCATTTTGAAAAGGGAGTATAGTAGCACTTCCACCAACCAATTAGAAGTATTATGAATTTCTATGAACAACACATTCATCTCTCAAAAAGATTCAATTAAAGACATGAGACAAAAACACCGATGAAAAACTACCGAAACAATAGTTCTCTGAAGAGATACCACAGCTAAAGAGTGCATAGCTTCAGGAGTCGCTCTGTTACGAAGAGTTTCCCGTATTGAAAAGGATCAATGTAGGATTCTAGTTCTTGCTAATCAATTGAGAGACTTTGTTGTACTCACAAAAGTAGATATCAGAATATGATATAAATATATATCAGGTAATAGATGACAGATAAGAAACAGATATATATCAGAGTAATGATAGAAAGTAGAATTAGTGAACTCACAAAGTGGGTAACAAATGAAGTGATCATTGATGAACCTTGAAATTAGAATCAAGTGTGGATATGACATACTATGTGTAGACTATACCTTCTTATTATTGCGTTATTCAACAGGAACTGCAATGAAATAGATTTTACAAAAAATCTTCATATCTTCATGTAACATTCTTCGCCCAAAATAGATTCAAACTGAGTAGCATAGAGAACATTATCTGAAAGTTCATTATTTGAAACTATCAATGTATAAATAAATAAAAAAGCTGTAATAAAACCTCTTATTATTCACTTCAGTGCATGTTCTTGACATAATATGACTCTCCCAGTCAAGGAACTTTATATTCTATAATCATCTTCTACGTTCCTAGTTTGGTAAACTCCTGCAAACTATCTTAATTCCTGTAAATATTTACAAGTTCACATATTTCTTTGCTTCACTAATATTAAACTTTGATAGAACTGTGGCTTTTTTATTATAAAAATTGAAATACATTTGAAGATTGTATTATTAGATGGATTGTAATGTTGGCTAGCAAAACCTGAGAGCCAGAAGTATAGTCTTGGAAAAATTATATCCTTATCATACACAAACAAATATCCAGAACAATACGTTAAGGAAATTGTAGAAATTAGTAGCAAAGAAACTGAAGATATACTAATGAAAGCATAGATATTATCAAGAAGGAGAAAATAATTAGAAAAAATATTAAATTTTCATTCTGTACTTCAAAGTGACTATTGGGTTTGGAAAACAACGATATCATCAATAATTGTTATAAAAAATAACACTAATAAATTATTAACAAGAAAAATTTATTATTATTGGAGAAAAATTTTAAAAACATTCTCATCAGAATTTGGTGAAGTAAACTCGTATGACGTTTGTTGGTGGGGAGTCCCTTGCGGAAAGGTCCCACCGCCTGAGTATATAATTTAAGCCGTCAATGGGTCTTACGACTTCGGTAGAGAATTCGGAACAGATTTGGGCTGAACCATGATTTTTGTGACTACGTAAATGAATGAAATGGGATAGAATAAAATGTAATTTATAGCATTTTTCTGTGCTTCAATTCTTGAGAACAAAAAATAAATTACATTTAATTACATGAAAACGAATTGAGCAATAAATTCACAGCAGCGAAGGAGATCAGGGAGTTGAAAATGTGTAAAATTGAACAGAGGTATCTTCCAATTTGGATGTTGAAGATCACAGAGGCGCTGTAGGAGATGATTATAGGTTGCCGGAAGATAGCAATCTGATCAAAAGTCCTAATCAATCAGTGATCGAAGGCTCATAGGCCTGCATTCTGGCTTCACGGCTGTCTCTATCCAGGTCTAGGTTAGATCAGAGCCAGCCAAAAACACACAGATTCCCTCTATCTGGAGCCGAAACACTGCTTAGAGGAAGCCTGTGCAACAAAACTGTTTATCTAACCGCCAGCTAACCTCTAAGCGAAGGAGAGTGCCGATAACACGAGCAATTATCCGGCCATTTACCAACACGCACTTTAATCACTCACGCACAAAAATACGCAACTAAATGAACTCTGCTGCTGCTGCTCTGAGTCTGCTCTGCTGCTCCAGTGCCTATGTTAACCGCTAACTAAATTATTGTTGTCACCTTAACACACTTTTTAATACGTTCTCATTTCACTCAACTGTTCAACTGTTGAGTTAACAGGTTTTAATCAGTTCACTTCAACGAGTGGTGGTCAATTAACATTCAAACAATATACTATATGAATTTCGGGATATATTTGACAAAATTCATCCTGTACAAGTACTCTACTTGAAAGGTAATTCATCAACGCATTTGATGAGACATAACGGACAAGTGATTGATAATATCATAATCATGATTTTTATCAATTTGAATGGAATGGTACATCTTTAATATAATAAAGGAAAGAATTGGCTTATGCAATTAGGGGATAAGAAATTCACGAATGACGCATCATCGCGTCTGAACTACTGAAATGATTAACTTGTAATTTTGCATATCATAGAATCTCAATCTACCGAGGATGGTTGTAGGCCTATTTCAAATTCTTCAAGATGTTAAGTTTTTAATGAGACCCTTGCGGACCACGGGTTACCTTCTAGTCTTCTATGAATTAGGAATTGATATTCACTGTTCAGTTGTAAAATGTATCCGAGTATGAATTTTGTGTTTTGATGATGAACATCGCGAGAATGGTTTAAAAAATTGGAGAATTCATCACAAACAAGAACTCTTGTTAGTAATGCAAACGGAATTTGCATCAATTCCAAACAGCTATTTAGCGTTTTTAGTCACATGAGTTTTTTCTCTGTTCAGGTGATTTCCTGTACTCTTCTTAACAATCACTCTGAATCGAAGGTTGATACCCAATGAACCATTTTATTATTGATTTGAAATTGATAAAACGAAATTTTCAACTTGAAAATAAAATTAACAAAGCTAATGACAAGGTCCATTTTTTATGGTTCCGCGAAGAATAAATTAGAAGGGTGATTCAAGGTCCGAATGATTCTGATTTGAATCAGAGCAAATTATAATCTTGTAGTTTATCACCCGAGACATCAATCAGTACAATAAAAAGTCATTGGTGTTAAAAAATTGATTGACAATCTTATAGAGTCTCTACTAAACTTTTTTTTCTCAGCAAATTTATAACATGAAGATTTTGTTTTGCTCCATTACTATTCCATTTTCTATTAATTAATTGAAACCATTCATGAGCCATTTTTAAAGGTACAGCACATTTTAGCCAATCCAATTTTAGGAGAGTTTAGTCACGACATTTGTCTTATTTCATCTTTCATAGAATCATACCGGATTCGGATCCGGATCCCCTTCAAACAACGAGAGTTGCTTTTCAGAGATTGTCAGTTTGGTGTAAGGGTAAGCATTCCTGACCGGCAATTAGGAGGTACTGGGTTCGTTTCCCGGGCTGACAAATAATTTCGGAATAGTAGCTCATCGAATTTCCATCTAGCTGTTTACCCTGATCTCAATATTTGCAGTAGCAGGAGTCTTAGGGGCGAATTACAGCATTAAATTTGGATTTTCGTTTAATAATGATTAGTGTTGTTTAAATTAATTTCAGATAGACCTTTTGTAATAGAGAAGCCAGCTTAATCCAGCTTGTCCAGTGTGAAATATACTTGAATTTTATCTCCTTTGATTTATATGAGAATTCTAAACTAAACATTAACCAGACCTGGATCACAATCTGATTCTCTTCTGTAATTATAATCTGAATGTTCTCCCCTTTATAGCTAGTGGAGAGAAGAAATATAAACAATCCTTACTTCTGTGACATTTTCATATACATAATCAAATATCTAATCCTATTTTGAAATGTTAATTTTGTGAAACGATTAATATAGACTGGAGCCTTTTCCTCGCGCTTGATTAATTTATTTTTCTATTGAAATCCACGTACCCTTCATGAAAGGTCATACAGTAGACCAGTACTGGAGATGAATCATGTAATCAATGATTCGACCTGTCAAGACCTATTCCGGCATCACGCTCAGGAAACATGGAAACAAATATCTAATTATTCAAGACAGGCACTGAAAATTATTTTCATTGTTCGTTTATTATCTATGAATATAAATAAACACGTCTTTCAATGGGTATCCTCCTTGAAGTAGCAACTTAATTGGTAGACCAACCTTCCAGTAGGCTTGCAGTGCTTTATGCATCCTGGATTGAGGATGCATCAACATGCAATGCACCTTTGTTTACAAATCGAGTTTGAAGGATAAACTGACACAACCAACTTTGACTGCATCACATCCCCCTACAGCAAATACCGTTCTTTTGTCCAGAGTTTGATGGGTTTATTGTTGCTGCTACTCTTTGATTGCATAACACAATTATATACTGTGATATACTTTGAGCCATGAGAATAACTCTTTTGGGAGATGAAGTTATTTCAAACTTGATATGTTGAGAAGTAATGACGGGTATAGAAAAGAAAGCATAGGTTAGTAGACTGTTTGTTCCTTCCATTATGATACCTCCACATCTCTGTAGAAGTGATATACAAATATTGAATTGAATAATACATAATATTGTGATTAATTAAATAAGATGTATAGTGAATGGATTTTTAAATAGAAGTAGTTCATTTATTTTCTCATGCATAACTGGTAGTTGCTGCAAACTGAACTTTATTATCGAATGTTTTTATTATAATATTTTTTTTTAAATGATATGATGTGTGTTCGATTGATTCCAATTACATGTATACCTGGGATGTAGTTTTCTTGAAACATTTCAAGTTCAGTTTGAAAACTTGGGAAAGAGAGAATGGAACGCCTGGAGGAAATACTGATGATTCAATGAGATGATAATAATTTGATGATAACGGATGATAATCGATGCTTCTTCCCTTGGTGTGTATGCAACGTTTTCCTTGGCCAGAGTATTTGCAGTGTCCAACATTCACTGATTAAAATTCACGACGAATCTTAGGTATGAAATGATTAAAAGTAAGAGAAAAGTGGATGAGGAAGACTGGATTTATTAGGTACCTATAACTATTAATATCGGGGGACCGAGATTCGCTATGGAGTACAAAAGCATACATATTTTATAACGAAATAGGAAATTATAATATATTTATAGTTTATAGAATGATATACTATGTTTGCAACAATATTTTTTAATTTACTATTCACTATTCTACACTAATAGCATCTAGTTATACTATTTTGGACTTTTTAGAGTAAAAATTTAGCCCAACATTCACAACTATATGATGAAGTATTCACTTGAGAAAAAACAAATCAAATCAAAATTTTTTATTCACAATACAAACAGTTGAGGGTCCTGCCAAACCCAAAGGTTTATCGGCGGGTGCCCAGTTACAGGAAAAAAATGAGTTACAAAAGATAAATAAATAAAATAGACAAAATAAATAATACACTTCAAAGATTTTGAGTAAAAAATGAAAGAAAACTAATACAAAATGCAAAAATAAAATAAGAAATATACATAAGATTTCGATACAGAATTAATAAAAAAAGGGAAAAATGAAAATTCATTAGAAATGAATGAAATAATAAGGAAAAGGGAAAAATTTTTACACAAGTAATAGTACATTTTTATCGTTGAGGCAGGCGGCAGTTACAATAAAAGGAAAATTTTAAAACTTGAGCCAGCAAAAATTGAAAAATTCTAATAATGTAAGCATATGCTGTCATTTTCTAATTTGACGTTTCTTAAATTATGTGTACGTTTGTAATATTATTAGTTTTATAAATTGATTGTGCTGTTATTATTGAGATACAACATTACATCCTTCTTAGAGTAATCACGAATATTTGGAGGTAGTCTGTTAAATAAGTAGGGAATTACTTCTAATTCCACTAACCAAAAAAAGACTGTTATTCATACACTTAACGCAGCTTTAAGAATACTGAATGGTCATTGCTAATACTATATCTCATCACTTTATAAACAAAATACTACACATGCAACGCCCACCCAGCAGCTGTATGCGTCTTCTAAAAAACGTCTTATTATTGAAAAATTAAAAGGAAATTTAACTATTTTTGATGAATTTGGAAACATCACGAAAATATTTTTCTATTTTGAAAATTATTATTATTTTTGATTAATTATAAACAATTTCACCTTTCAAACCCTCAAGGTTTCTTCATAGTTTAGGTCGTGTTTATATTTTACAGATTGACTATACGTCAGCTTGTGAAGTTCGGGAATGATATATTTTGATTTTCCACAGACGCACTCGCTCAGTCTTCTTTCACACACTTTCGGTTCGGTTCGGTTCGTTTCGTTTTCGGCAAATTCCGATAAGTGTGAAACGATGATTCGGTTTGAATTCGGTACCGAATAGCAACCGCATAGCACCGAACGCCCCCTCGACACGAATAGGCTTCATTATATTAGAATTCGTTGCTAGGGAAACAGGAAAAAACAAAGTCTTTTACACACGCTTGCCTTTTCACTTTCCTTGCCCTATTACCATAGGTAAGGAAAGTATTGCTTTCCGAAAAAAATCAAGGTACCCCAATTTATAAATTTCTATACGTTTCAAGTTCCCCTGAGTCCAAAAATGTGGTATTTGGGTATTGGTCTGTGTGTGTGTGTGTGTGTGTGTGTGTGTGTGTGTGTGTGTGTGTGTGTGTGTGTGTGTGTGTGTGTGTGTATATGAGTGTATGTGCGTCTGTGTACACGATAACTCATCTCCCAATCAACGGAATGACTTGAAATTTGGAACTTAAGGTCCTTACAATATAAGGATCCGACACGAACAATTTCGATCAAATTCAATTAAAGATGGCGGCTGAAATGGCGAAAATGTTGTCAAAACGATTCGCGATTTTCTCGAAAACGGCTCCAACGATTTTTATCAAATTCATACCTAAATTAGACATTGATAAGCTCTATCAACTGCCATAAGTCCCATATATGTAAAAACTTCAGGATCTATGCAAAGTTTGATTTTATATTCCCAATTATCAGGCTTAAGATACAATTCAAACAAAAAATTTTGAGTGGAAAAGATTGAGCATGAAAATCTCTACAATTAATGTTCAGTAACATTTTAACCTAAAATTGAAAATATGCTCGAAATTCGAGAAAATGTGATTATTTCAATTGCAAACTGTCTCCAGCGGTATTGTCCTGTCACCAGCTGGCTTAGATCTTTGAATAGTAGTAAACTTGAGATGCGCGGGAACACTAGCGTGAGGTGATCAATTCTCATAACGGCAAGGAAAGTTGTGTAAGTGCGCCAAACCAGATTTTTTGTTTTTATTTTAACCTGATATCGTGATTATCTGTTTCAAAATTCTCCAAGTCAAAATCATATGGTCAATTCATTTCTGTTAGTTCACAGAAACATTTTTTCTCAATGAATAGTTTGCTATAAAAATATAGCACAAGTGTGTGTGTGTGTGTGTGTGTGTGTGTGTGTGTGTGTGTGTGTGTGTGTGTGTGTGTGGTGTGTGTGTGTGTGTGTGTGTGTGTGTGGTGTGTGTGTGTGTGTTGTGTGTGTGTGTGTGTGTGTGTGTGTGTGTGTGTGTGTGTGTGTGTGTGTGTTGTGTGTGTGTGTGTTGTGTGTGTGTGGTGTGTGTGTGTGTGTGTGTGTGTGTGTGGTGTGTGTGTGTGTGTGTGTGGTGTGTGTGTGTGTGTGTGTGTGTGTGTGTTGTGTGTGTGTGTGTGTGTGTGTGTGTGTGTGGTGTGTGTGTGGTGTGTGTGTGTGTGTGGTGTGTGTGTGTGTGGTGTGTGTGTGGTGTGTGTGTGTGTGTGGTGTGTGTGTGTGTGTATATAGCTGCGTACACATATTCGCGCTTCCAACCCGCACCGAGTACGCTCCTCCCTCGTATCGCCCTCGTACCACCATCGAACCACAGTCGCACCGCCCACGCACCCATCATGAACGTTACGGAAGATGTTAGATGATCTCGCGTTCCCCGGTCGAACCACTCTTGCTCGCCGGTCGATCAACAATCGCTCTGCTGGAGTGACGTTCGGTTGCGGAGCAGAGCAAGAGCCTGTACGCACCTCAAGAGTGTATGTGCGTCTGTGTACACGATATCTCATCTCCCAATTAACGGAATGACTTGAAATTTGAAGCTTAAGGTCCTTTCACTATAAGGATCCGACACAAACAATTTCGATCAAATGCAATTCAAGATGGCGGTTAAAATGGCGAAAATGTTGTCGAGAACAGGGTTTTTCGTGATTTTCTCGGAACGGCTCCAACGATTTTGATCAAATTCATACCTAAAATAGTCATCGATAAGCTCTATCAACTGCCACAAGTCCCATATCTGTAAAAATTTCAGGAGCTCCGCCCCATCAATGCAGATAGATTCCCAATTATCAGGCTTCAGATAAAATTGAAACAAAAAAAAATCAAGTGGAGTAAGTAGATTGAGCATGAAAATCTCATTCACCTAAAATTGAAAATAAGCTTTAAATTCGAGAAAATGTGATTATTCAATTGCAAATTATTGTTGATTCTATTAAATTATTCACTATGAAGAGATAGCAGACCTCATGTGTGTCTCTAACGTTATTGCCCTGTCACCAGCTGGCTCAAATCTTTGAATAGTAGACTTGAGATGCGCGGGAACACTAGCGTCAGGTGATCAATTTTCATAACGGCAAGGAAAGTTGTGTGAGTGCGCCACACCAGATTTTTAATTAAAAAAATAATCTCTCTGAACTTCCAAAATTAACAAAATCAAAAAGAAACTATTTAAATAATTCACAATTTTTAATCAACTTTAGAATTTTTTGTTCAAGAAATAACATCTTACAATTTGACACCAACTGTTATATTTAAATATACCAGCATGAACTGTGAAAATCCAAACACATCTGTGTTTGAGAAGAAAATACCTAATTAGAACCGTACGAATTAAAACCTGACATGTATGAAAGCCTCATTCGTTTTCGGTAACGAGCCGAACCGAACCGAAAACGAACCGAACCGAATGAAACTGAAAGCGAGTGAAGCTAGCCTCACTCATTTACATACAGTATCCAAAAACGACGAAAGTCTCAGCTTATAATGTTGTTCAGCGAGTTTTCCCAGGGATGAGAGCTAGTACAATTGAATTTTTATATCATGAACCCACTATGTTCCAAATTTCGTGAGAATCTTTAGAGCCGTTTCGAGATCCGGTCACATACAGATATATAAACATATAAAAATCTAAACATATAAACAGAAATTGCTCGTTTAATAGTATAGGATAAAAATATAAACAGATATACAGAAATTGCTCGCTCAATATAATAGGATAGAAAAACACATGGTAGAAAATATAAGTATAGAATAACTACAACAATGTAGGTTATACACGTGAGATCAAAAATTAAACTTAAAGTGAGATAAAAAATGAATTATGTTGTTCTATCTCAAGATATAAATATGATATGATATAAGATGAGTGTATGCAGTGTCTGATGAACACTTATTGCCACTGTATTTTTCAAACGCGTCGTGAGCCCACACCACTGGGTCTGTCATTCAACTAACGACTTGAATGAGTTCAGAAAGAGTGAAAGAAAAGGTACTGAAAAGGGAGGAATCAGTTAGCATCCTACATAGTTTCACTAAAATACTCATTCAAAAATTGGAAAATTGGTGAGAGTCTGTCTGACTCTGCATACACACCGAGAGTTGAACAATATATGAATGAAAACTCTATAGTATAGAAAATCATCTATTAAGAAGCAGGAAATATAAAAAAATCCTTAGGATAATAATAATAATAATCTTTATTTCCGTATAAAAAAAACAAAATAATTACAAAATTGCACTTGCAGAAATTTCACATAATATACAGAAATATTCTACCATGCAAGTGACTAAGTCACGTCCGCATGGAGGAGCATCAGAGAGACAGAAAAAAACAATATTTATTGAAAACGAAAACGAAAGAGAGAAAAATATATAACTAAATAAAACTAAGAACTATCTAAAATAGTGTATACAATACCTATTTTCTTTAAATGAAAAAATACAATAAGAATAATAAATTAATTAATTTGAGATGAATTGATAAAGACAGAAATACATAAATCAGCAATCTTGATGTGTATAGGTAAAAGATTGAAAAATTTTGGGGTGAGGAACATAAAAGATTTTTTGAAAAGGGTACAGTTAGGTCTCAATCCTCGGAGATGGCGATTCAGTACTCCTCGCGTCAAATGAGAGCCCTCCACCACCTCACAATAGCTTACTATTACACCATCATTCCCACTCAGCAGGTAGAAAATATTAAGTACCTTGTGGATATACATGTGTCTCAGAGGGAGTATCTCGAATTCTTGAAATAGTGGTAAAGTGCTATCCCTATATCCTACACCAGCAATTATTCGGATAAAAGACTTCTGTAGCTTTATAATGGGATCCAAAATGGAATAATATGTACTTCCCCAACAACTCAATCCATAACTTATTCTTGAATGGGCAAATGCGTAATAAATCTCTTTCAGGGTACTTTTATTGCACATCTGCTTTAATTTAAATATTGTTCTAAGGTAGAACTGAAGAGATTTCTTGAGGGACTTAATGTGGGACTTCCAATTCAAGTTATGATCTAGAAGCACCCCTAGATATTTTACATTGGATTCCATTTTCACAACAGGGCAACTGCAAGAGTCACGCCTACAGTGAAATCCGTGGAGGAAGATAGGCATAGGAAAACTTCTACTGCCACTTAGACTGAACAAGATGTAATTGGTTTTTTGAACATTCATTGCCAACTTATTACAAGTGAACCAAAATGACAGTTTATTCAAGTCCTGTTGCATGTCATAAGCAAGTTGGTCCTGTTGGTCCGGACTGTATGATAAGGCAGTGTCATCTGCAAAAGTTGTTAATTGTCCCTTAAAGTCACCATTGAATAAGTCATTAATGTAGATCAAGAATAATATAGGTCCCAGGACCGACCCTTGAGGGACCCCATGACAGATATCACGCAAGTCACTAATTTGATTATTAATTTTTACTGCCTGACTTCTTCCCTGTAGGAAAGTTCCAAGCAGTTCCAAGGGTGCACCTCTAATACCTGCTCGCCACAGTTTATGTAGCAGAAGATCATGATTTACAGTATCAAATGCTTTACTGATATCGATAAACAATCCAGCAGCACAATTACCTTGTTTTTTATTTAATCCTAAGTATATATTTTGCAGGAAATGTTGAAGGGCAAGCTCGGTGTTGAGATTCTGCCTGAAACCAAACTGTTGATTGGAGAAAAAAAAGTTGTTATCTAAAAAGTTCATTAATCTTTTTTTAATAAGTTTCTCAAACACCTTTGATAGAGTAGGTAAGAGTGAGATGGGACGGTAGTTTGTTTTGGACATCCTATCCCCTTTTTTAAATATAGGGATTACGGTACCTGTTTTCAATATTTTTGGAAACTGCCCTTCAACTATCGCCAAATTAAATAAGTATGCTATAACAGTGGACAAGTGAGTGATATTCTCCTTTAAGATTCTTGATGTTAATCCATCATTACCAGAGCTGACGTTTAATTTGAGTTTTTTAACGGTTTGAATTATTTCACATTCATCAATCGGGCTGAGAAAGATGGTCGTATGACTTTGCTCGCTTTGAAATTCGTAATTGTACTGCTGGACTATATCATCTGATACTTGTGGAAGAGATTGGGAGAGTTTTTCAGGCAGATCAATAAAATACTCGTTGAACAAATTTGCAACGCTTTTACTATCACTGATGATTTTTCCATCCTCATTTAACTGTATATTTTGAATACTATTGCTCTCACCAGGTAATAATGATTTCAGAATTTCCCATTTCTTTTTAGAGTTCTTGGAGTGTAAAAGCAGATTGTCAGAGTAATATTTACATTTTGCGTTTTTTACCCATTGCTTCACGTTATTTCTCATTGCTATGAATTTATTCTTTAAAGCGGTATTATTTGGCATTCGTTTATGTAACTTATATAATTTATCCCTTACAGCAATACTGTTTGACAATCCAGGTGTCATCCACGGTTTTATCATTTTGATTTTATTTTTTAGTTTACGTTTAATTGTGGATCTATTTAAAATACTATTGAAGGTTTCATAAAATTTGTTAAATGCAGTATTTGTGTCATCTATTTCGAGTATATTGGTCCATGAATGGGATCTGATGTTATTAGAAAGTAGCTGATAATCTAGTTTATTTATTTCAGGACAATCACACAAAGTTCTTTTCATTTGTCCAACTGGCAAGAAGCCTATTACCGCTCTGTGATCTGTGATTGAGTTATCTATTACGGCAACTCTACTGATAGTGACCCGGATAGAGCGATAAGAGAAATGATCGATGCAAGTCGATGATATCTCTGTTACCCTAGTATCGATATCAATCAACTGTTCGAGCCCATTACTGTTTAAGCAGTCAAGATAATCATCCGCAATTATATCGTTTGAGCCTATATCAATATTAAAGTCTCCTAGACAAATTAATTCATTTATTGGAATATTCTCAAGAGCGAGTCTCAAATTATTAACAAATAACTGACGATCACCAATATGCAATCTATAAACTCCCATTACCGAAAATTTGAGACTACCATAGATACAATTTAAAAGCAAACAATCACAATTTGGAATTGCGAAATCTCCCAACACTGCAACAACAGATTTATGCACATAAGCCACTATACCACTAGCTCTAGACAAAGCAGAAAATGCGGAAAAGCTTTCGTAATTATCTATTTGGTATAAGAGAACATCCTTCTCATGCTGTAACCACGCCTCGCTAAGTATAATTATTAATGGTTTCACAGAAAGGCTGTTAAGATGCAATAGAAATAAGTCGAAATTTGAGTGCATGCTTCTTATATTTTGGTGATATATGCAGATGCCTTCTGATCCTGTAATAAATGTATTTGTTTCCTCAATTGAACAAAGAAGTTTTGCTACTGGCATAATCTATAATATCAACGCAAAAATAATTTTAGAAGTAAATTTAGTGTATGTGGACATGAAACAACAACAACACAGAAAAAACAATGGAACCACAGCACGGTATGAGAATATGATATAGAAAAATTTCAATACAAATATGTAATCAAAAATAAAGATGATCTGCCTAGATGCATAATCTCCTATTACATACATAATATGGGCATGCTTGTAGTACTCTGCATAATCATAATCACATACTCCAATGCATCTCGTGACCTTATTACTAGTATAGGCTAAGTTCTTGTAATAGAGAATTCCAGGAGAAATTAAAAAGTTCACCATACAATACAACATATTTGCAGGGCAAGGAATAAAATTAGTAACATAGGATAGCATTTTATGACATTGTGAAAAAAACATTGAATTAAGTCTGACATTGTATGATAAATAATTGAAATAAGTTGTAAAATTTTCAACTATCATTAGGTCCGCATTTCAAAGTTTCCCTCTCTATAATGCGATTCAATTCACTCTCATCA
This sequence comes from Nilaparvata lugens, assembly GCF_014356525.2. Taxonomy (NCBI): domain Eukaryota; kingdom Metazoa; phylum Arthropoda; class Insecta; order Hemiptera; family Delphacidae; genus Nilaparvata; species Nilaparvata lugens. Next base: position 46,789,426 of record NC_052509.1, read on the forward strand.
TCAATCACAATCACCTTAGATTTTCTGTCGTCATCCCTTCTCACTTTAACCCTACCATTCCTGTCAGTCCACACATATTTGTAGTTGAACTGTGATTTCAACTTACGTGCTTTGGAAAAAAGAATCCTCCTCTCCTTAGACAACGAGATATTTATGTAGATGAGGTTGTCATCCGTGCGTCCAGGTATGTGTCTAGTTGAAAAGTCTCTTTTCACCTTTCTCTTCGCGAGCAGCCCGTCAGGTTCATCTCCTCGCAGAAACTTAACAATGATACCTTTGTCAGGGCGATTGGCAGCTGGAATACGATGGCAGGCGATTATTGCTTCCTCCTTGATGGTGACCCCCAGCGCTTTCCCTACGTCGACGACGGTCTTCTTGAGTGATGCATCACTCTCAGTCGCGCTCTCAGGAATTCCGAAGATCTCCAGCGTGTTTTTTCGAGAGTACTGTTCAACCTCACTGAGACGTTTCCCCATAGCACTCATATTCGACTCGCATTTCTTTTTCTCTGCCTTTAGTGTCTCAATCATAGCCTTTTGAGCAACAATAGTCTCCTGCTGTTCAGCTATCTTTTGAGAATTTTCTTTTATTAGGCCGAAGCACATCTCAATTGATCTATTTAGTTGCGATTCTAGCTTGCTCTGGCCGTCGAGTATTTCCTGCTTATGCTTTTCCAGGATTTCTTTGAGCTCCTCCAATGTAATTCCCATACTTTTTGTGGTTTGTGAAAACTCCGTATTAACTAAACAAGAGTTGGGCTCACCTCTACTAAGTCTTCTCTCCTTGTTACACGCTTCACACATCCACTGTTTGCTGGCAGATAAAAACTCTATTTCATTAATTGTGAGCTTGCAACATGTACCATGGAATGTAACCCGACACACTTTACAGACTATTTTATTTTTCTCAGTATAAATCATACCTCGAATACTGTTCAACAATACGAGAACAATAGAAGAGAATACATTCTCTCCTACAAATACGAATTATTGTTATGTATTCATATTTCCTGTCTCAAATGTAGATAAGCATGACAGAGGACAGTTTTTCAAAGTACAAAAATCCATCTGCAGAGCATACTTTGAAGTAATCTAATAAACATGTAAAAGTATTGCTTGCTGATGAGCTGAGATGGCTACGTTGGGGAATGAAATTGACTGTAGCTATCTGCTCGTGCAGAATGAATTCAGAAGCAGCTATATTACAGGAATATTTCTGGAGAGAGTAACTTATGATTGGGTAAGAGGCAAAGGAGAAATAAAACTTACAATCAACTCGCAATGGAATCACAATCATTCATGTCATTTTTATCAGAACTTAGGAACTCTTTAGGATCACAATAAAATAGACTTTTATCTTGAAACTGCAGAATCATTATTTGAAGTCATTAGCTTTTGTTTTGATTTATATAAATCATCCATTTTTATGTTGGGATCATACTCAGGAATTTGGAGATATTATTTCATCAAACATTTTCAATTTCAATACCAATTCCTGTAAGTAGGTTTCAAATAAATAATAAATGCACCTATAGAAGCAAAATATAGAATTCTATCTCAATGAAGAAGTTCCATATATTTCATTCCGAAACGGAAATTTAAAAATACACTCTGAAATACTTGTTTCTGAAGAGTTCCCAAAGTGTTTTCTCTATTGAATCAGCTCATATGAATCTAGAGAAACCGCTGCTGAAGAGACCCTGTTGAAGATGGTCATTCACCAATTTTTCAAATCATTCATGTGGCTATTCCTTTTATGTTAGCACAGGTGCTCCTTCCACATGTCAGTGCTCATGATTGCCTATAGAAAATATGCATTTGAAGTGTTCTTTGTTGTTCACTTTTCTCCGAATCACCCCGCCTATCAAGTGACGACTGACGATTACACAATTCTTACTGTTTTAAAGAGTTATGTTGGATGGTGTGTGCTCATACACGTGAATACCAGCTATAATTACATTGCTCATGGAGAAACTCCCATCACACCTGGTCAAGTGGGGTGATTCTCACTCATTTTCCTCCATTGGATTATGACAAGGAAAATATCGATAACTGAAGTCACATTGAGTACATAAATTATGACTGCCTTGCATGCTTTCTATTCATACCGTTCTGGAGCTTCTTTAGATAGGCTACTCCGTTACTGCTGTACCAGGAAAATTATGATCTGAATACTGGGATTCTGCTCAACTAAATTGCTAAGAACTGTATATGACGTATCTGAGCTCAGATCTTGTTCTTCCTTATTATTCTAATTGCATGGTACAAGGGTTTCCCCCATATCATGGTAATCTCATTTTCCCTGTTCTTCTACATTATTTCACCGTGGAGGTTTTCAATTCATAAGGAGGAGAATTTGTCAGTAGAAACTAAATATAATCGATTAAAAAGTTTCACCGTAATGAAACCCACATCTCATTGTTGCATTGATTTCTGATTTTTGGAGCATAGGCCTACCTTAAAACGAGAGTCAATATAGAAACAATAAGATTCTTGAGCAAAAATATATATTTGACTATGTACCATCTGTTCCCAGAATCAGTCCCACACGATAACGTATAGAGTTACCAGCTTCACTTCTTGAAAGAACACTTCTGGAATGCAATACGAAATCCTTGCAATCCTGAAGTTCTTCATCTTCTGCATACAGAATGATATTCATTTCAACTCTGAAGAGGCATTGCTGAAGCATTCTGCCTTTTTTCAATAGTAAATGTGGACATCATCAAGACTAGATCTGGAACTGGAATTCTAACAAAAAATAGGAAAAGTTAACAAATCTTACGACTCCAGTCGCGGTTACTCCAGTCTCACGGACCTTACTACTTTTTAGTCGCTTGTCATACTTATTATCACTATTGTAGTGGTCAGTAACCAATCGACTCATATGAAATTATAGTTATCAGCACATCTCTATCAATCTGTTCCATGATCCTAGAGTTGTTAAAAATAGAATAAAGTAAATTTCACTACTTTCCCAATGAACTTGAAAATAAATTATTCATGTTCAAGCTACTTTAATTGAACGCCTAGCCTCACTTCAATAAAAGTACTCAACACTCAAGTTTGCATTTTGAGTCGCCGAACAACTCAGTCTCTCAGTCTCCGATACTGGAGTTGCCTAGTATCCTATAGTGTGAGCGTTGCCGAGTGACCGAGTCACTTAGCGATTCATGCCGCACCAGTGTGAATATAGCTCAAGAACTCCAATAAAAAAGAATAGTTTTTGAACTCGAACAGAGAATAATATTCTCAGATTGAGAATCAGATTTATAAGAAGATAGAAAGTGGTAGTACTCCAACAGAAACACGAGTATGGAGTTACAGCTAATAGCCTACTACACATTAGAGCATCAGAAATGTACATTGAGATTACACATTCTAATCAGCTGTAGCAAATTAAGACCCAAATCCTCGATATCCAGGCTAAAAAGTGTGAATTCTTCGGATGTTTTCCTCAAGCCTGAGGGTATGTTATGGTAATCTTCCTTGATTCCACGAAATCAATGATCGTTTATGTTGAAATGCAAACCTGCTAGACATTGGATACAGTAAGTTGTAATGGTATGTTATGAATGGGCTGTTCATTCTATGCGTGTGCGTCTGTAGTAGAGTAGTATAATTGACTTACAAGGAAAGTACCCGCTGGAAATCCCGACGCAAGGAATCTCCCAAAGTATTCAAAATGATTTCATCTCTCTTTTAAACACCCTCTCTGTCTCTCGTGCGGTTGTCATCAGGTGTCAGAGATCACTCGGACTCATATGACGTCATAAGACACCGTTCAAATCGCTGTTTGCTACACACAGGAAGCTCATGTGTTAGCTTTTAAAAGTACTGTATCTCGTTTCATCCACAGCCCCAACAAGTATTCTTATCCAATTTCTATAGATATTATATTAATTTTACGGAATATGATGGAATGAGGATGATAAATTAATAGTAGTTCATTTTGTTGAATTAAAGATTCATTTATTAGCAACATTAGTTGGACTCATTCAAGTAGATAAAGAGCGATAAAGTTATATTTGGATATAAGCTTTTTACAATGTAGCTGGTCACATGGAAATTATCTTTGAAATTTAGCTGATGAAATTTTGCATGTAGAGCAGGTTCTTCAGTTTGGGCGTGAGGAATCATGAATGTATAGTGAGTGGGCAAGTGTGTAAAAATATAAAGGAATGAGATTATAAAAATCATATAGGGAGGATTATCAAAAGTAATTTTTAAACAGCTTAGCCAGCCCATCAAGAAGTTATTTGTGTTTTGAATGATCTTTCTTGGACCGCCAGTTCTCATTGAGATAGAATGTTATCAAAATTAAAGTATGATGGTGACAGAAAGTTTGATTGCTTTACTCACGGCTATAACAAAAAAGAATAATTTTCTTGATAGAGTAGGAACGGCTGGAGACAGTTGAGACAGTTTTCTAAGAGATGGGGAATTAACATTCATAAACTTTCCTCAGAATTACTTCAAAGGAAATTCCGTGTGAAGCACGTTTCTACAGATTATTCTTCCGACTTCTCCTAATGCACTCATTTATATTACTGAAATAAAATGTCAAATTACTGCATATGAATGTCATTGAATTTTGATCAATTCATGCATGAAAAAATATTTATCTTTGATATGGATGACCAACTTGAGTTGAGAGATCAATGAAGCTGAGACAAGATGACATTGTGGACTTGTATATGAATCGCATTTTGGCGCTTCAGTACAATTTTCTGTCAATTCAATTCCATAACTTGTGTACTTGAATAACAATTTAACATATTTCTTGCGAATTGATCTCCGGAAACCGAAATACTTCACTATTTGGTCAACCAGACTAGCTGACCCTCAAAAAGAGAGCGCTTTATTATAGATTTTTTCGACCTCCAGATTTCAACTGATATCGACGTTTTGGAGGCCAGACTTATCGATTACCATTTGAAAGGAGGTTGAAACACTCAATCATGCTCATTCTCCAACTCTTTATCTCTCTTCAACATTCTCATTTCTTATTTAAACGCTTATTTATAAGCTGATTAGGAGTGCTTACTCATACAAAATAATGCATGTGAGAATAAATGCATAAAAGTGGGGGAAATGTGTATAACTCCTGTAAAAAATGTCCGCAATCATAAATAATATTGTAGCCTATTCAGGAAAGTTGATTGCAACACTTTCTTATATGTTTTTCTAGTAAGAGTTTGAGAAATTAGGAAAATTAACAGACAATAGAGAAGGAGTATGGAGGAAGTAAAAGTAAAAGAAATATGCAGTATCGCCAAAGGATGAGATAAAGTCACTATATTCTTTATACATCCATTTCAAGATGATACTGTTTCACGTCTTTACTATTTCAATAATCAAGATTTCCGCAAACTCCCACTATATTACATTGAAAAAAAAACGGATTTACTCTGTAATAAAAACAGAATACTATTCAAGAATTCAATATAGTATATTTGAATGAGTAATTTGAGGATTATCAATACATTGTCTGGGTTGATGATTATCTGAGAACCAAGTTTTCAATTAGAAAGTTGGTCAAATTTCTATTTTCCATACATATTAGTATTCTGAGAAAATTCTCAATTTTCGATTCAGATCAAAATCAAATTTGAACAAGGAGAGCGAGTATCATACCAGTAGGAAATGCTGAAAGGGGATAGGAAATGTTATTATAACAGGTAAAAAATACCTGGACTAAAATTTATGCATAATATTAATTTATCCAATGATACAAAATTACTTAACATCAAGATGGTAATGGGAGAGCAGATACAGGCAAAGCCTTTAATATTCCTCTTCCAAATTCAGATATTAAGTTTGAAATAAGGTTAGTCAAATACATCCAACAAATCAAAAGGAGGATCATTTCAAGTAGATAATAAGACAAGTGTAGGTACTTCGATTCGTTCAGTATTTATTTTCACTGCATACCTTATATTGATGTTGCAAACAGAAACCTAGTTCCATTCTTTTATTTTATATAACTTTGGGAAAAGTGCATATGAATAAAAAACTCCACGGTTCTATGAAGGGTGGAGTCTATTGAAAAATGGATACATGGGAAATATTCAATATTGACTAGATATAACGACGATATTGATGCATTGAATATTATATTATGGTGAGACTGGTTCATCCAATCAGAGATTATCTTTCTGTAAGCAATTATTAGTTCATTCTATTCACCAATCATCATAGCTTTGCAGGCCCTCTAGTCTATAGGAGTGGCATTCCATGTAGTATGGGAAGTTACTCGGTAGAGTCTTATTCCACCGTCTGCTAGTCTAGAGCAGAGTATCTGAATATCTAGAGCAGAGTTTACAGTTGAACTCACAGATTGTTGATATTTCTCTTATTTCATTCAGAATTTCATTACATTTCTCATTTTATTTTTGGAAATAATATTTGAGACTTTATGAAGCAGCATTTCGATCGCAGCAGACTTGATCGATACCATTTCTCAATCTGTATGAACCCAAGCATGAGAAATTTGAGTTTCAATTGAAATGTAAACTTACGCTACAAGCTTCACAAGATAGCCTACTTTGTTCCGTTTTGACATTAATTTTCTAATACTGATTCAAGACCGGGCCACACTTATGTTATCAACCGCGTTCCGATCCTACTCATGTCCGACATTCCTGTGGGTTGGAAAGGACGGACATGTGTGGTATGCACCATTTCAAGCCGTTCTCATCAATGATCATATGATTGTGATCGGATGGCTGCATGATAAGTGTCGTACGGGTTTTATGTTTTATCTACTAGAGACACCCTGAGTTGAAGAACTTGCTCATGAACTGTTGTATTGATCTCTGATATTCGCAACTTGTAATTATACAGATTTGGTGAGAATTATTATGGAAACAGCTAAATATATCTTTTACAAGTATGATATTACAGAAGTAGGTTCCATTGGAATCCTATTCCAATTGGAAAAAAAACTTTCTGTCGCTTCAAAACTTTTGTCCGTCATCTTGGATCCGTCTTATGGATCCAACTTTATTTCGAATCCAGCTTCATTTTGAATTCATCTTCATATTTTCAAATGGGGAGGTGGTCATGTGATACATGATTTCGATACAGAATTTTAAAGGAAAATTAATGGCGAAACCCGCACATCGATATCTCGATCCGTTTCAATGATCTCAACATTTGAAAGTACTAATAAATTATACAAAATGAAATGAATGAGTACGGTACAACTATATATTTATTTATTTATTTATCAATTTATTTATTTATTACATTTCCAACTGTATACACCAATTCCAAAAGAATACAATAGTAACAAGATCAACAAAAATAACAAGACAAATATAAATATAACTATGAGATACATAACATAGAGTCAAATAAGTAACTTAGCAATTCAGAAGTATAACAACTAATAACAGTCATATGAGATAAAATGTACAAATATGCATTAGAAACTATCAGCACAAATTCAATGACTTGAAGCAATTGCAAACAAAATATTTTTAGCAATAACAAAGGAAACACAGTAATTCAATAGCAGCAAGCGCAACAATAGAATAATAACTATAACAATAACATAATAACACTAACACTATAACCAAACACAGCCAACTAATACAAATGATAACAAAATAAGAAAAAAATACCAAAAAAGCAATGAAACAAGCAAATGGAAAGAAATACAATGAAAGCAGCCAGAGAAAAAGCCCTTAATACATTTTAGCTCTGCAAAATAGAAAAGCTATAGACCCAGCTGTAAAACCGCTCTCTTGAAAGCCATAGATACACCAAAGAATTCTATCCCAGCTGCAGCAGCCTCACAGCCCGATCGCAATATCCTAGACAGTTCACTGTTATAGGCATAGGCAGTAGTATGAAGGCGTCTGCGTAAAATGGTCCTGGAACGGGTCCCTCGTGGAGCACAAATATCAATTCCAGCCAGTAATTCAGGGCAGCCCAATGTCCCATTCATCAACTTAAAAAGAAGCACCAGATCATTGAGTCTTCTCCTTTGAGCTAAAGGTAAGAGTCCGAAACAATTCTCCAATTCCATCACAGGAACATCAAAGTAGGCAAATCCCATCCTACAGCCAAGCATTCTTACAAATCGCCTCTGCACCCTCTGCAGCTGATCCATTTGATACTGATGATATGGCGACCAGACAACTGATGCATACTCCAGGACAGGCAGAACCAGAGCCCTAATCAGGACCAAGAGGCTATAAGGAGATCTGAAATCTCTTGAGGACCTGAAAATGAAATCAAGCAAAGACCCAGCTCTAGACGTCATACCACAAATATGTTCCAATGGACTAAGAGAAGGACTCATCACAACCCCCAAGTCCTTGAATTTCAACACTCTCTTCAATGGAGCACCCCTCAAAAAGTACTGGAAGTCAAGTACGTTAGATCCACGCCTAAAAGACATCATGACACACTTGGCATCATTCAAGGCCATACCATTATTGAGGCACCATTCATCAATCCTGCCAAGTGAGCCCTGCAATGCCACATGCCCCAGACCAGGTTTCACCACATCAAAGAGTTTCACATCATCAGCATACATCAAGAAATGACATGAGATGACACTGCCAATATCATTAATAAATATGTTAAAGAGGAGAGGGCCCAGGTGTGACCCCTGCGGAACACCAGACAATGCCCTAAAAGGAGATGACTCTTGACTAACATCAAGTGTTAGTGAACACTAATTGTAGCTTCTACTCACATTTTAACATTTTGAACAAAAACATTTGTCATAGCAACTGCTATCACAAGTAGTTTGAATTATATCTATGTAACAGACAGACAGACAGACGTTAATGGAAGCGAGTTAATATAGAACTTATAAATTAATGTTGTGCATTATTTAGCTGAAATCATGTGTCGGCGCATAAAGTCTGAAAGTCTGTGTGACAACTGCCAAATAACAGCATCAGCTTCTTCAAATGATTGGAAAAATTACATATTGGAATAGCATGCAAATAATTCCAGCTGACTGATAAATGATGAATCAAAATAAATGTTTTCTTATGCATTTTCAATGTTGTTTTTATATCCTGGAAAAGGACGAAGGAGTTAGTCAATTTTGTTGGCCAATGAACTTCACCTGTAAAAAGGCTCGAAAAATTAGTCTTCAGAATTTGAAGCTGATTGATCAATTCTCTCTAAAGTTCTTGTCGTACAAACAGACAGAAAACGACTTTGGGCTCTAGTATAAGTCAAAAGTGAGAACTTCGTTAAAGCTCGTTCAATGATGACTGTATGAGATTAACAAATATAATCTATTGATCAAAATCGGATTTCTTCCCTGTATCATTTCAGGATTGTACCGTATCATCAGAGCTCTCGGTTGCTAGCCGCTCCTTTCTCCATTACCCTTGACCATGCTGAGGCTGACAGCGTCCTGCGTCAAGGATCGCAAAGCTTATGCTGGATGCTGGCAGCTGACAACTGGTTGCGTCACCGGTCATCGGTCACACACGTTACTCGCATTCCCGTACGAAAATCCCCGACCATAACCAAACAATCCACTATTATGACGTAGGCCCTCACCAGACCTCGACTTCATCTGTGATTCTTGCATTTGTGACGCAGTCAACGACCGACTTCGTCTGCTGTGACTTACAGGAAATCTTACGGGAAAAATGATCACATTCCCTTTTCAATTCTTACATACGTCAACACTGTGCTAAATTTAGCGACACCAACTTATGCACTTTAGATTCTTTCTACCAGTTTTCCTTAACCCAAACTCTCCGCTAAGGAAGATGTAAACATAATAAGGAATAATGAGTTCTTCTATTTATAAGCAATTAAAGATGCATTGACATCATTCTGATACACCATGAACTCAATTTATTGTTAGTTGAGGAAGATTCGAAGCAGATTCAAGCGAATTTATCAAGAAATGATTATCTTTGAAGTAACAAGTGACATCAAAGAATTGGTTGTACACATGAAATCAAGAGTACTGCGTCAACTGTACGAAACTGGAGGCGTCTTCTAGAAAAAAACCTTATGGAGGCTCTAAGTGATGCTGCCACTTACAACATACGTACAGAGTTTCCGTCTGTTTGTAAAATATTGCTTTCCTTGGAACTCCCAAGTCTTTCAGGTTCTATCTTTCCATTCTCACTCCACATGAGCTACAGTCGATGATGATTAAAATTAATTTTTCGAGAAATTAATTTTCTTAATATTAGATAATAATCAAAGGCTTTGCAACCTTTCGTAATAGATAGATGATAGAATTAAAGAATATCTATTTGTGGATCTACTCCATCAATCAAAAGATTGAACAGCCAGAACAAATCTATTTGGAAGTAGTGAACGATAATAATACTTGAAGTAATTTATTTTTTCTGTTGTCGTAATTTGTTCAAATTAAAATAATTATCCAGTAAAAGAAAAAACCGTCATGAATCATAAGAACCACTTTTTGGAATAAACTTTACGATAAACTTCGTCTCGAGAAGTATTATTATGTAACTCTATGTACATTTTTTCTCTATTAAAAGATGGTAGATCAGTCAAAATTATCAATTAGATCTATAAAATCCAAGGCTTTTACTTATTTCCAGTATAAAGCCATCGGTTGGAAATTCTGTCAAAAAGGTAGAACCTTTGATCATGATCTCTTGAGTTCAAGTAGCACCAATGACAGATTAGCAAAAAGTGTAGTGATATTCGATCGAATCCAATACATCTAATAATTATTGGAGATTTGCCACTGTCATCAATTGCAATTACTTTTGTTATACTTCTTCAAGTATTAATTTGAAGTCTGATAGACAAACTAAAAATCATGATTGATACAATGTCATGTATAATTGTTAAATTTATGGGCTATTTAGTGTTTATGATGAACGATTAAGAGCTTCCGTTGAATAGTTGATTGGAAAAAATTTGGTACTCGATGAAGTACATCCACATAATAATCCGATTCTATCCATTCCAAGAAAATAAGTAATTTTCTCTCCTCTTGAATGGTTCAATGGTTCATAGGATATTTAATATCCTACCATTGCATCATCATTCAAGTGTAAGAATAATATGAGTTACACTGTTGACTAACAGATGATGAATTTCCTAGATCTGTGCTTCTCTTAATTGGATTCAGTTATTTTCTTTGTTACTTTGAATTATTCTACTGTAAATATTCGCCGATTTGAAGATGATCTGAAGAATATCTAAGTGTCTGACATTTCAATCCCTTTCTGGTCTCTCTAGGACAAATCTTTATATAAATGTTGGAATGAATCTCCAATAAAATAATGTTTACTGTATAACATAAAATTGAATTTTGTTGAATTTCCAATTATTATATGTATTGTAAGTTCGAATTATGTCGTACATTTATCACTGACCAGGTAGTATTTTGTATTCCAGGATTATACTACGATGGTGTGGTCAGCAATAATTAAGAGAATAGACAGCAAATGAAGTACCTCTACCTACGAGAATATAAAGTGAATAAATTATTTTCACCAAGATTCGCAAGACATGGATCTCCATTAAAGATGTGACAGTGGGTGATCCATTTTAATTGGTGTCACTGCTAGAAAAATGTGAAGAAATCTAGATAAGGTGAATCTTTGATGATAGGATTATTGATGGATATGACACAACACACACATCCATAACTATCGGCATAATATAATATTATGTAACATGTGAGTTCGAATAGAGATTGAAAATCTTCTTAAAGATCCTCTTATTGTAACAACATTTTCAGATTCTGATATTGTAGTTGCACATTCCACGGTTACCCTCAGGAGATCCCAACTAATAAGCAGATGAAACAAGTTATTGATGTATATAATATTGTTAATTCCATCATAATTATGTTGAAAATCAAAGAGTTAAAAAGAGGAATCTCATACATGGATAATCATCGCTCAAAAAAGGGAACGTTTTTTCATGTAATATCCCCTGTAGTAGTAGTGAATCAATTAAATTTCATGTGGGATCTGGAGAAGGGTAATTGATACAAGTATCCAGCAGGAGATGGATTGCTCCACTGCCTATTGATTGACTGTTTTAAGTCTACAGTAAATTTAATGGAACTTCAAACTTATAATGATATTACTTGTGGTGAAATTAGACCATTATGTAATTATTTCATCTGGAGGAGATGAAGTGCACTATTTGATCAACAAAGCCGTAATTGAACAAGATGATCTGGTTTCCGTGATGAGAGGAAATAGCCAGTGGAAAGCTTTGCTTTACAGGACCGCAATTTGTAGAGTGTGGTTTCCAAGTAGACTGGAGGATGTTTGCAGTGAGGAAGTGCAGAGCAACTAGTGGTTGAACCGCCGAGCAGGTTTCGGGCGGGTCAGTAAGTCCCCGGCGGTATTTCCCAAAGTCAGCCGCCGCTGGAAGCGCGTCAATGTGGTGCTTTTCCGGCAGGGGAGAGTGGAGAGTGGTGAGTGAGTGTGAGTGAGTCAGCGGCGGAGAGTGGCCAAGGTTTGCGCGGGGAGTGGGGAGGTCGCCCCTAGTGGGGAGTCCAATATAAGCGCTGCACTCGCCACTTCTGATTCAGCCTTATCGTCAGCTTCGCTTGTGCCGTACGCTCAAGGACCGCAAGGGTCGATAGTAAGTCAGCAGCCATCAGCAGTTTGTAATTTTTCGAGAGTCAGATTTCCGAATTGATTTAACGGCGTTTAGGAGTTATTCACATTTCTCAGTGCGTTTGTAATATCGTTCGGATACTCTTTTTCGAAACAGACATCTTCTGCTGTCTTACCCCGGTTATCACGAAAAAAAGACTGCAAGTCTTTTGTCTCCGATAGCCATCCCCGTGTGTCGCAAGCATCTCAACAGCCGTCCTGGAGTTTGGAGCCTTTGGCCTTTACCAACATTCTTATCTTTTTTCGACCAGCAAGTCCAATCAACCGCCTATCAAGATGATGGCCGTAGCAGCTGCCCAGAAGAACCGCGAAATGTTCGCCATCAAGAAGTCATACAGCATCGAAGTGAGTACCACAAACCACAATCATCACTAAATCTAATAAACTAATAAACTTCATTTCGCCAAAATACAAAATAAAGCTCTAACTCTTTCCATTTTTACACATACATCATCCAGACTCGAATGTCGAACTCTTTTTCACCAATTAAGCTCCACCATTCTCTTATCACAAGAATAACGATTCATTTAACCATACATTTATTATATGTTAAATTCAATTATGATTGTGTTGTGAACTTGAATAACTCATTAAACTTGAAAGCTCATCTTCTAGTTTCCAACAATTGATAATAACAAGCTTGAATCGATTCACCAAAATGATCAATTTGTTTGATATAATGATAATGAATGCATTATCTCGATTCGAATGCTTTCTACAACCCTTTTTGAAACTCTGAGCTTTTATCTAATCTGATATCTTTCAACCAGTACTGTATAGCTTAAATATCTACAATCACTCGTAAGAAATCTTCATTGAAATAAGTAACATCATTGCTAGCTTGAATGTGTTAAATGTTAGATAACTGACAGGTAATCTTAAGAGCCACCTTTTTAGTTCGATTATCGCATTGTTAAAATTTTATACCGTATCTTTAAGAGTTTAATAATGCGAAACAATCAACTTCTTTCTTAAAAAAATCTATTTTCATGATAATATTGGATAACCAACCAATGTTGAAAAGCATTTCAATTAGTTACTTTTAAATTTCATCTAAATATCGTAAATACTAATCTTGCTTCTATTTTGTCGTTAGACCTTGTTCACCTAAATCATTTTCCTTACCTTCATGATGACAAATACAACCTATTTCATTCAAGTTCAAATTCAATAATCACTAACAACGCCAAAATAGAAAATAATGTAATGAGAATTAGTATACTGTAAAACTATAACATTGACATGAAACGCTTGTAGATTTGGAACCTGTAGACATTCTGTTTAAAACAATAATTACAAACAATTTTTGAGCGTGCAATCGTTGTGTTAGACTGGAAATAACCGTCATAAAGTAGAAAAAAACATGGCATTGTAGAATAAATATTTTAGAAGCAATTAGAAAAGGCAATTATAATTAAAATACTTTTGAAGGCTCTTCCTATTTACCTGCATGTTGCTATTATTTATGGTTCATTCACCGTCAAATATCCCCTCCCCTGTACATAGCACAAAATGTCAGGAATTCGACGAATATTCTATTGAGTCACATTTTGGAAGACTCCGTTATTAGACAAGCTTGAAAAGTTTATTAATAAACAGCAAGGTGTAATTTAGTGGGAGGCGTATAGGAAAGTGAAATTTAATGTCGTTTCTAGTTGTGTTTACGTTACGTCTCGATTAGTGAGATTAAATCTCACCAATAACACCGTTTAATTCAAAATGTCTATCACTATTAACAGACGTTATCATTCTGAATTATTATTTCCACCACAATAGAGTTATGGATCATAATTTGTTTGAAATGATCCAGCTTAGAGTTGATAGTTGTCATGTATTGGACCTGATACCTAGCAAATAATATATAAATTCGGTAATCCAAATGATTTCTTTCATGCAACAAGTCAGAATCTCAAGATTGAAGCACCTCCTTGGATAGAAATATCGGAAATCGATTGAATGGGAAACACTTTTAGCGTCTATTCCGACCCATATACAATAATGATTATTAATGATTACAAGAATAATGAACTCATTGGATTTTCGTATCATCATTTGTCCACTCAAAATTCTAAGAGCCTGCAGAATGTAAATATTGTCAACATGGAGAAAATTCAGTTCAAAATGCTCAACGGTAATATAATTTGAAATAATCACTGATGAGCACGTGACAGGTCTCATCTCTTTCTATTCTGGAAAAATGTATCTGTTCATGAAATCCAACCAAATTAAGTAGCTTAGATTATTTATAGCTGTTTTCATTTTAGCAAAAACCGTCTATATGTTATTGATTGCTGGGATGTGATAAGACAAAACCTAAATAGAACTGTCACGTTATAATGAATCTCTCAATATAGCTTAGTTGTCATAGCCTAGCTTGGCTTTCCATTCTTTAATTTCAATTCCAAACATCATTAACATAGACCATTCGATTTTTGAACCAAACTTCTTATCCAATTCGTAACAAGTAGTATGGTTTTTTCCTGCATACACATTTTCAGAAATTAAAAAAATAATATTGACGGAATGATTTTGTAGAGGTATTCATTCATTTACTCATTCAGCCCCACGTGGTTGAGTGGAATATTCATATTACATGCAGCAAAAAGTCAATATTTTGGAAATAGATTTTCCAATACAGTATATCTTTTGATTATTGAAGGTTGGTGAGGTTTTTTATATATTCAATTCATTTTAGATTTCTGCTTCTTGCATAATCTACAACCATTTACTATCACACCATTACCATTACAATTTACCATTTTGAACTTATTTAATTCCCTCCTACGCGACCTTGTTTGAACCAGTTTTATCGTCTCTCAATAACAACTTTATTACTCATCTTTGTTTAGGGTAATTTTCTCAGTTCTTAACTCACTTCTCTTCACGGACTACATAATCGTATTATTAAATAATCGTAGCTAGCCAACATATCTTCAGCTATTGCGGTTATGTAATCGGAAAAAATTGGAAATTCCTCAGAAATTTTCCTTAGACCACTTTGTTGATAATTATTCCTCATGTTCTCAAGAATTTATTATTGTCCTTGTAAACTCAATCAAACTTCTTTGCAAAAGTATTTCAATGACGATTAGTATTGAAACTTGACCTTTCGCTGCTGAATCGGTTACACAATCGAGAATGTAGCTGATGTAAGTAGTTTCTCAGATACTTAGACCATTTTTCATGAATTAGTAAGTGCATCAGAGTCCTATCGTGAAAAATACATCCTTCCATGATGAACCTTATTGGTTGATGAATATATTTTTTATATTCATATGATTATTGCTTTACGAGTTTTCTTCTTCCACTTTTATGCTATGATTCAGTAGAACTGACTCCCTTCATATTCAATAAATCCAAGAAGGTTATTCTCCACACTGACATACAGTTCAAATCACTTCTGTTCTGTTGATTGCTGTAAATATAATCTATCTCCACTGTATACTTTCATTGGTTCTACATTATTTTAGCATTTCCGGTAAACATGTTTACAAACTGTCATCATGATACTTATTTTAGGAACCGCACTTCAACTTCCGCAAAATTTATCAATCGATAATTGCTATGGATTCATTGATTACATTTTTGTACAAATCTGTCAATTGTCAGTATCTCAAATTAAACTTGGTTACAAATTATTCTCCTGGAGTTTGGTCAACAGCTTTGCACCTCGTCACTTGGATTTGATGAGTTGTTCCGACACTTATTCGCGAAACACCGCAATCAATTCGACATAAACAGCTCAAAAATCGAAACCCGAGCTTTAGAGGCAAGACCCAGCACAACCGCCTGGTTGCTTTCGCTCTTCACAAATCTCATTGTTGATGAAGAATATAATTTTCCATTTTCTTTTGAATTGGGAAACAGTCTGCCGTACTCGGAACTGACGAAGAGCCGCATTCAGACTATCAACCTCCTACAATAACTCCTTCACAACATCAACATTGCCTCCCATTTTGTGGGCTATGGTGTTCATCAAAACAATGGCAGGTAATAAAATAATCAATTCGAAAAACTTGCTGATAGATGAGCTTTGGTATTAACTTACCCTATGGTTCCACATTATACTTTCAACTTATTCTTCACCCAAGAGCTTCAAAATTACTTTTCTTTTGTATGATTTTCTAATGGGTTTCAAGGATGAAATGATGTGATCTATGCTACTTTACATCATCTTCAAACTGTAGTAATAAGCTCATTGTTGGTGTTTTTCTGCAAATATAAATACAGGTTTTGAAAGTATTTTCAACTTTGCGAAGTTTCAAAGACCGGACATTATTTGAATTGTTTCGTCAGACGTTATCGGTACTTTCCTTGGATGTCTGCAAAAACCTGGGACTCTTGATTGCCCAATATTATTATAAAAAAGCAAATGAAGCAAGCTTAAGCTGGCTGTTGACCAAGATCCAGGTGCAATACGTTGAGTATAAATAGCTGTTATCTAGATATATGGGCGTTATATATGTGGTTAGTTAACAGCTCAGTGGCCTCCGTTTAAACAGTGGATGTATGTGTATTTGAATGAGCGTTTGTTAACCGGACATGGACTCAGCTTCCAATGCCCGCTCAGATCTTCTCTCTCTCTCTCTCTCTCTCTCCCTCTCTCACCGGTACCATTCTCAGTAGGTGTTAAACCAACCAATCAACCTTGGATAGAATGAGATCGCTGCAAGGCACAATATCGATCGCACTGTCCAATAATCGATTCAGTATTTAATCGATAAATGATGAATACGTGATAGGCACCACGTATCCAACCATCATTTTCCCAGATGATCACATCAGACTGTGACACTTCTATTTTCTGTATTGTCTCCTCCATAACGTCTTGCAGACGTTTAGCTTTCTCCACCTTTGTTTTTCATCATCTTTTTACAAACCGTACCACTTTCAAATCATTCTTTTGTTGGATCGGATTAGATTAGAACACTCTCTTTCATTTCCGTCTGGTCAAATCACGTAGACAAATTTTGAAGTCGACGTGCGTGAAGATCTAAGGCGACCACTGAGGCCTCCTTGGCCCGTACAACGATTGAAAATAATCAATATCATAGCATGGGAATGAACAAAGTTACACAACATAATTGATACCTGAATTATCGCTCATTGAAGAAATCAAATCTAAATAATTGAAAGTAATTGGGGAATCAACCTGGAAATGTGTAAATTAAGGAAAAGCAAATCATTGTAGATATATATATATATATATATATATAATATATATATATATATATATATATATACACAGTACCGTGCATGTAGACAGACACACATGGATATAGTTTCATGAAAATCAATCCCTAATTATCGTTTTTAAGCAAACTTCTCCCTTATCTGATCTTACATTATTTTGGAAATCATGTTATTATGTCGTCAAATATAAAGCGCTATTTCTCCTCACGATCGAACGAACAGTCCAGAACACAATCAAACGTTGGGTAACGCTTTTTTTCCTGCAATTGCAAAGAAGTTCAAACTTGTTCTAGATTGGAATTTTCATCTAATAAAACTCAAACCAATAATTATACTTTTTCATTTCCTCAAAAAATCTATGAATTATTGATTTTTCACAGCTGCTAACCTTGTCCTGAGCATAGTTGTCTCAAGACCTTGCTGCTCCTCAAGCTCAAGACAGGAATTAAAAGTGTAGCAACTTTTTTCTCTCTTTTATCTGTTTCACTTTTCATATCAGCTATTGAGAAGGCAAAAAGAGAAAAATATTCAAGGTTGTATCATTAACGGATCAGGATAAGGTAGCTGAGTCTTTTTTCAGCTGGCTATTTTTAACGCCCGTGTAATTGATAGGCTAATACATGTTCCAGACTCCAGATTGATTTAATTGTGAAGCGTTCACACATACACGCATTCATGCACACAGTAGAAGGCTACACATGTCATATTATCTGATAAAAAAGCGTGATGATTGGTTTAGGCTTTTATTGTGATGTAATGAATTAAGTTGAAAACTTTCCTGTTAGTCAAAAAACGTATGCTGCATATTCCAATAGCAAAAAGGTGAATCAAAGAGGTTAACGACATCATATTTAATAAGATAGTTCACTCACTCACGAATTCTAGGAAACGTTAACCCTCGAATATTAGCTCTTCAAATTCTCCTTGATAACACTCAATTGAAAGACTAACTGCTGTATCACTAAGCTGGTAGCGGTACATAGCAGGTGAAAAGTATTTAGTAGTGGTAGCCTAGTTTCATAAATTTAATTCTCAGTGATACAATTTCAGAAAGGGTATTTGTCGCTCATCTTCGCAAACTGACAATACCCAATTTTCTCAAACCATGGTAGGCTATGCTTAATCACAATTAATGAAAAGCTTTTACAACTTGCACGCCAACTGCAAGCTAACTTTGTCAATTTCAAATTGATAAATTCATTTCTGATCCTAGAGATCGAAGTTAATTATAGCTTGACTCATTGGAATAGTTGTAGCAATGAAATTATAATAAACGGCCTTGGATGGTCACTGGTCAAGCAGGAAGCGCGCAGCTGCTGAGAAAACTAGAGTAGTAAACTAATGAAATTATCGTAACAATAAAAATGAATGACAATATTATTTATATTATTGAACAGATCACGCCACACTTAATGGTCGAGATGTTGAAAGAGATGGAAAAACCATGTTTTATTCAATCATTTCTCACCGTAGTTGGATATCATAACTATTTTAATAATTATTGTTTCTTCTCTAAAGAAAATGACTTATCATAAATATACTACTGTATAGCTATCGTCTCATAACACTCAGGTTCTAGTTCAATTCATTTAAAGATCTCACAAACATCACGGTATGTCATTGCCTGATGGCTAAATCTATATAGCATTGACATTGGCAATGAAATATTCACAAAAGCTGTTCTTCAACAATGAGTTGATTAAGTGAAGAGCTCTCCATCAAACACGCTTCCAAACCTGATGTTATAAAGAACAATTGGAGAATTTTTCAACCGATCATATAGATTTTCACACACATGCATGTCAAGTTGACCATGATTCCACAGTTATAGTCAAGCTATCCAGACGATTTTGTAACAATGTAGCTTGTCTTAATTTCGAAAAATGATGGCTATGATTTCGAGAGTATTTCAATAATTTCTGTGTGTTTGAATTGGTAGATGAAAGGTTTGGAAAGTATAGTAAAATACGAGAAATTGTTGGAAATTTTCCCCCAACGAGGGTGTGATTTTGTGTGTGGAACTTCACTCCCGCACTCAGTAATCCAGTGGCAACTCCGGTCATTATGACATGGAGCACTCATTACTCACCAGACTGTACTCTGAAAACAATGAAATTCAATTTTCATTCTCCCCCAAGTTTAGTCAGAGCTTCATTCACCCGAAGGTTAAACAGGACGTTCCCTTCATATTAAAAAATGTATCGCAATACCAAACGAAAAACTAATTTTTCACTTTTTCTATTTTTTCAGAATGGATATCCAGCACGCCGACGCTCCTTGGTCGATGACGCGCGTTTTGAAACGCTTGTAGTGAAGCAGACCAAACAAAGTGTTTTGGAAGAAGCCAGGCAAAGGTCCAATGGTGAGTTGTCACAAAATCAAACCACTTTTTAAATGTAGAAAGAATGGTTGTTTTTAAAAAATGTAAAAAGAATGGTTGTTTCAAATGTAGAAAGAATGGTTGTTCAATCTATCCAGCCTGACCGTTTCCGAAAAGCATGAAAAGGCTTACTCACAAAAAGTTTAGTTCTATATAAAGATCTTTACTATAACGTTCACTTGAACCTTTCTATCTATACTACGCAATTTTCTTGAGAGGTATCTGCTGAGGAATTTCAATTTTCATGTACATTCTAATTGATTCATTCATCACGTTTATGAAATATGACCCAAGAAAAGTTTGGAAATTATTTTAAAAATGTAATTTTATCAATATTTAATAATGAAATTCATTTGTCAAAAATCTATTACTCCCAAAACACGATAAATGATTGATAACGAATACTGCTCAGAGGAAACACCTTTGATTTGCAAACCTATTCATTAATCATCTATATTTATGCGTCCAATAAATTTTTCAAATAAAAAACCAAAGGATATTCCAAAGGAATTTTGTTTCATTTTTTATTTATTATTCAATATATTTTCATTATTTGATTGCATGTATTTATTGAGCATGTTCTTTGTTCGTCTCCAGATTCTCAAGTTGAGAGCATTACCACACCTGCCGTTCAGTTCACTTCCGCTCAACAACCACAGAAACAAGGTAACTACTATCATGAAAATTTATTTTTCCTACAGTTAGCTTCAAAAGTGACCATTCCTGCACTGATTACAGAACGCAAAGAATCACTTTTCCACTCTAGTGCGCGAAGTATTACTTTGCGAACTCTTGATACTTTGCGTATTATCTTGCAGCCATCCCAATCAGCTGTTGACATTGCTGGCGTGTATTTTGATTGCGAATTTGTTCTATCTATATTTTTTATGATTTTCAAATAAATTAAAATGAGAACTCATCAAACTATACATTTTTAATATTATTAATTATTCATTATTTCAAATAATATTTTTTTTATTCATAAATTGATTGGTTGAAAAATTATTTAGAAATTAAGATTTACTCAAAATCATTCAAATTTTCAAATTAATTGGATTAATTTAATTTTCAATTTGAATAAATTATCGATTATTAATTTTTAATTGGATTATCAAGCTTAAAATAAATTAAAGTTGTTATTAATAACAAAATTATACAGACAAACATTTGATGGATTTCAGCCATCATTTTGCCGATAGTCAACCACTTCTCATAAATTTAATGTGATATACGTGCTCAAAGTTCCTCTGCTGCACTCAAGAACCCATTCCGCTCTCGCCTACGGCTCGTGCGTAAACGTTTCTTTCGGTGCAGCAGTCACTTTGCGCACTAGCTGCACAAATAACTAATTTGATTTAATCTATTCATTTGTTCAAAAAATTATCATTTGAATTTTGGAAGAGAAAAACAGACGAACCCTCATTTATATTTCTTTCCAAAAATTCTTTCTGGTTCTGGATATTATATTATTATTAGCTCTCGGAACCCTCATTTCTTCCGTAACTCGTCTGTATCCAAGTCATTCTTTTTTTGTAAGTTGAACAAAACATGGAACTTCATATTCATAATTTATTCTTATATACAGTGAATTTCTTTATTAAATTCACTTATACTGAACTACTGTACTTATCCTTCCTGTAGAAGTTACCTTTATAATTTACCTTTGGGTTACCTTTAAGGTTATAATACTTACAGCCTAGATGATTAATGTTTTTTGAGCTTCAAGTATTTATTGCCTCTCTCGTATTTCTTTATAGTTGTTTTCATTTTTTTCTCCAAATCCATTCTTTATCATTTCAATTCCTATTATTTTTATTTTACGTTTGATTTTCAGAAGAGAAACCAAAAATCGAAGAAATAAAGACTGCCGAACCTGTTATTACAGAGGAGCCACGATCTCAAACCGGTAAGTAGCTTATTTTTTCGCATTTTTGTTTTCAATGTTCTCATTTCAATTGAACAATTATTATCAACGAAACATGTTCATTGCGTAATGCTCATTTCTCATTGGCGGCAATTCATTCCTAAGTTAACTTCACTTGAAGATGCCGAGAGATACCAGAATTCTGTCAATTTATTTTTTTGATTACCAACTTTTATGTTCTACAATTGTTATGATCAATCATCTCTTGCCTATCAATATTATTTCGGCAATTTTGTTTTTAATTGCACGATTCATCATTTATTTTTTATTTTCTTGCATGTTGTACAGTCGTCCCCGAAGTTGTTCCTCAACCTGAACCCGAGAAGGTTGCTGAAGAGCCAAAGGAAACCACCACACCTAACAACGGTAAGTGATGAATTCAATTAGTCTAGTTTAATTATTAGCCCCCAATTATTAGAATTGTTTTGATCCTGACCATGGTGCGATCACCTTCTGCCATTGAAATCACGAGAATACTGTAAAGTAAGTATTGAAGCTATTGAAGAGTGATGTGGGAGGACAAGAGAAGTGGTGTAAAACCACAGAAAGAGAGGATTTGATACAATCGTGAAGGAGAACAAGCTAGCGATAAGAACGTAGATTCAAAAGGGGCACCAAAGAAGTGTGTGAAAATGCACTGCTGGAGTTTTCTCTCTTTACATCCACCACAGTTCCGCACAGTTTCCGTTCATTTGACGATAGAAAGTTGGGCCAGGTTCTCTTTCTTATTAATGTGACAAAGACAGAGAGCCAGTCTGCATCCTTCATGCAGGAAAATGCTTTTATCAAGAAGCGACGAGAGAGAGTCGCTGGTGGACTTTGTTGGAGAAGGACAGAGATACCGTTCATCTCCTTAGGCTGAAGAGTGGGACGGGATGACAATTTCCTTTTCCCGGCGCCCTTTCTTGGGCGTGTGAGCGCGCGTTGGAGCGAGTGAAAAGGGCCTGCAATTTGCCCACTCAACTGTGCAAAGTGGTCTTATGCCCTTTTACTGCAGAGAGCGCCTATCGCAATTCATTACCATCATTCTAAATAGTCATAGCTGCGTTAGATGGCAGAACAAAAATTGAATATCTCCACTCTGAGTTCAATTCGAAGTTGGACTAATATTGGCTCTTTGCCTTTGTGATTTAATTTTCGGCTTTGATCGAGAGGAAATTGTCTTCACAGTGGAAGGAAGAGAAGAATAGCATCAAAGAGCTCCCGGATCAGACTACAATACTCCCACGTCAACATTAAGCTGATCGTATTATTTAAAATACCTATTCAATGATCCTCTGATCCATCCATTCACAAATACATTCTCAGTAATCTACAAATTTGAAGAACAATAACTAGTGTATAACTGTAGGCCTATAAACATGTTTGATAGACTTAATTTCTGAGATCCATCTCGTTGATTGAATTCATAATCAATTACTTCCCAACTCTCCATTTGTGTTTCTAGCAAACACACTTTCATTTTAAACTCTTATTTATATTTTCCGTCGAGACTATACAAGTCGATAATTATTAGCGAAATTCAATACTGAGTAGAAAAAATTGCAATGAGCTAGTTACCTATTCTATAGTATTCCCTCTTCTAATGTTTCTTCTTATCAAAATTACTCCAGATTTTCTTCTCTATTTTTGTTGAAGCTGTTATTCTCCCTTCAATTCAATTTCCTCTTTCATAGAAGAGAATTAATATATTTTTTGATAATAATCTGTTCAAACATTGAATCAACTAACAGTACATGAGCTAAGAAAGTTTTACGTGCTTTGGTCAAGATCTCTTCGAAATCTGTTACACCTATCGGAATAAGCACAAATTTTTCTCCTTTCTAAGAGAAACCTTACTTCCAACTACTTTATTTCTCTATTTTTCCCCTGGAAAATATTTTATCAAGTAAAATCCACCTTCCAACTACAACAATTTTTCTTCCAAGAGATATTTTCCACCATTCAACTATATCAATCTTTTTCGGAAGAGATATTTTCAACATTTTATTGCACTCCAGATGCCGGTCTCACAGAAGAAGAAGTTATCCTGGCCAATGCAGCCAGCGAAAGCAAGGAGGCCGAGCAGGCCGTGCAAAGGGCCAACCTGGTCCTGCGCATGCGCGAAGGCATGGGCTCCCTGGCAAGAATCCTCAAGACCATCGAGAACTTCAAGGGCACCGTCGTCCATCTGGAGACGAGGCCGTCCAAGGCCGAGGGCATGAACTTCGACATCCTCGTCCGCCTGGACATGTCTCGCCAGAACCTGCTGCTCCTCATCAGGAGCCTGCGCCAGAGCGCCTCCCTCGGAGAGGTCACCCTCCTTGCTGATAACTCCGTCTCTGTCAAGGGTGAGTCCGATCATTAAAATCAATTACCAAGTTATCATTTGTTACTGTAGGGCTACTGCTCGGATCTACTCTGTTAAGTGAAGAATTAGTAAATCAATATTCTAGCTATTATTTGATACTACACTACAGAGAAGAACTCTGAAGAGTCACAGCAATCATTGGATCAACTATTCCTTTTGAAATTATCTATTGTTACAACAAACCAGTTGAAATCTGTCAAGGGAATCATGAATATTCCGGTTCCACTGTTTGAAGAGTGTTATGGGTTTTCAAATGCAGAGGGTTATTGGTTATCACATGAAGAAGTTTTTCAAATGTAAAATTAGGTTGTTGAATGTAGATTGTGACAATTCTCCAGAATTATACAATTTATCAATTTCACCTATCCATTGCTGAATAGCGAATTAATTGTTTTCAAAATTGATCTTCCTTGATCATTTGAGAGAAGTCGAATCTAAAACTAGTCTACATTATCAAACTTGTACATTTCCTCAATAAATCACAGTACAGCAAACAGATTGCTCTTTACCGTAATGAAGTTCAAGCTTAGTGCAACTTATTATTGATACAACCAATTTGGAAAACGTCTATTGACCCTGTGCACAGGCTGAAGATTTTCAAGTTATTCTTCGAAAGTTCGACATATTGTGGTATCGGATTCCCCAATTTATGAGTTTTTGTTTGGTGTTGCGTTGCAGATCCGTGGTTCCCAAGACACGCCCGCGAACTAGACAACTGCAACCACTTGATGACCAAGTACGAGCCTGACCTGGACATGAACCACCCTGGTTTCTCTGACCAGGCCTACCGTCAGCGCAGGAAGTACATAGCCGAGATCGCGTTCGCCTACAAGTACGGCGACCCCATCCCACGCATCGACTACACCGAGACTGAGACCGCCACCTGGACATCGGTCTTCAACACCGTCTACGAACTCATGCCAAAGCACTTCTGCAGCGAATACCAAAAAGTCTTCAAGATGCTTCAGGACGACGGCATCTTCAGACCTGATGCTATTCCCCAGCTAGAGGACATGTCCGCTTTCCTCAGGAGTAAGTAGTAGAGTACTGAGATTTCCGTACTAAAAATTGAACCATGAAAAATAATCATATTTACCAAATGTTAAAAAAATCAGAGTTCGATCATAAGCCTATTCCCACAAACTGTTGTATACGATTATGTGACTACTTAGATACACTAATTTTGATCGTACTTAAGAAAAAATGAAGTTACGTGTCTCAAAAAATATTAGTTGCGAATCAGTTCTCTGATCATAGTAATTTGAACTGATCTTCAAGTTAAGGCATTTCTATTAATAAATGAAGGTCACCTACTAAACTCTCAATATGAGAGTAGAGTTTAGTAGAACTCGTGGAATAAATAACATCCTTTTCATTCTTCAATGCGATTTTAATATTGAAGAGAATTGCACAATAATGCGCAATTTATTAATCAACCCCCTTACACAATTATTGAAATTCTTTTTCAATTAATTTAAATCCTAATATCAAAAAACATTGTACTTTCCATATCACATTATGAGCTGTGAACTGTGCGTGTGTTAGTTGTGGTCTGTATCATTTATTGACTCTATTTATGGACTCTGCTTACAACATACTAGTTCGCAACCATTATCCTACTCCAATACATGATAAAATATTCTATTCAAGAATGGAGAGACAATTATTGGTCAATCCTTATAATTTTTTTAATATAATTTTTTTATGATTTACTAATTTGCAATTTTTGGAACAGAACACACCGGATTCACACTGAGACCAGCTGCTGGACTTCTCACTGCCAGAGACTTCCTCGCATCATTGGCCTTCAGAGTGTTCCAGAGCACACAGTATGTCCGTCACTTCAAGACTCCCTTCCACACCGTTGAACCGTAAGTACTTTCAAATTTTCTTATTCAATTTTTCACCCGCAGCTTTAAATGTTCACAAACATCTCTTGTAAGAATTGAAACTGATCTTGAGTACAGTGAATCCCATGTTACACAATTTTAACGACATATCTATCAACATTTAGCTATAAATACTCCATCGATATTCTTATACCGTAGAGTAATACAATACATTGGTAAAGTCTCCATTCCATTAGAGGTAATCTCTCAGACGTAGGCTTTGTTCAATTACATTCTGAGATTGCCAGCTATATTACGATACAGCGTCTGTAGATAAGCCGATTTGGGAATCGAAGTCTCCACGTTAAGAAATAAGTATTTGGAACAATATCGCCCCTGATATGAGTGTTTCGAATGGCTTAGTAGTTCACGAGCTCTTCAATCCTATTATTGGATTTTTAATACAATAAATATATTTTTAAGAATTTCCGAGAATTCAATTGACTTTCATCAAATTATTATAACAAAAATTATCCCGTCAACTCTCTAAACAGTTTCATTTTACGATTATAATACTTTTATGATGGATTTCCGTCGAAATTTGAACCGGGATACCATTTTTGCTAGCGGGAACTTGGAGTTTGGGCAATAGAGTATCGATTATGACAGGCCGACCTGACTGTAATTCGGTTATCACTTCATCGTCTGCTAGCGTCACTTTCACGGCATCGGTGTAATAGCATTTGTACTCCCGGTGTTGAGCGTGTATTGTGAGATACTAGCGCCTTCATTTAGTGAGAATGCTGCCTGCGTTACACGACTGTGCTTCGAAGCTGCTGCCATAGAAGGCCCTAATCATCTATCTAATTTTCAATAAAAGTTCGATTTTCTCTGAACGGTTTTTCTCATACTCTCACTGGGTTTAATTATCCTTGTTAATTAAGCTTCTCATGATGTAGCGATCAACAAATTATTGTTCTATTCTTATTTGTATAGGCTATACATAGAAAGGCAAACGTGATTTATTTACTAAATTTATTTAATATGTTCAACTATCAGAAAGAAAGAACTCTATTGTAACAAAAACAATAGCTGAAGAATAGGACATTGATTGATAATATTTCTCTTCTAGATAAATTGTTATGGATGATGAAAACACAAAGATGTAGTGAAATATCACACATCTCACACAATATTGTGTCTATTGTTATGGATATTCAAATAGGTTCTATAGTACAATGTACATTGTTCTTCATAATTATTCATGATTCATATCAAAACTGATTTTCAATATTTAAATCAAATGAACTATTCTCAATACTATAAACTACCTTCAGTTGTTATAATGTGTAACTTGTTGTTTGTTACAGTGATTGCATCCACGAGCTGCTCGGACACATGCCTCTGCTGGCTGACACCAACTTCGCTCAGTTCTCGCAGGAGATCGGTCTGGCGTCGCTGGGTGCCTCCGACGAGGAGATCGAGAAGCTGTCCACCGTCTACTGGTTCACCGTTGAGTTCGGTCTGTGCAAGGAGCAAGGTCAGGTGAAGGCCTACGGCGCCGGCCTCTTGTCCAGCTACGGCGAGCTGCTGCACGCCATCTCCGACAAACCAGAGCACCGTCCCTTTGAGCCCTCGCTCACCGCCATCCAGCCCTACCAGGACCAGGAGTACCAGCCCATCTACTACGTCGCCGAGAGCTTCGAGGATGCCAAGGAGAAGTTCAGACGCTGGGTCGCCACCATGAGCCGACCTTTCGAGGTCAGGTACAACCCTCACACACAACAGGTCGAGATGCTTGACTCTGTTGAGAGGCTCGAGAACCTCATGTCACAGCTCAACCTCGAGATGCTCCACCTCAACACGGCCCTCACCAAGCTGAGGACGGCCTCCGGCTGAACTCTCCTCCAGGATCATCGTCTCCATCATCATCACCTGTAAAAACTCATCTTCATCATCATCATCGTTGTACCGTCGCTCGTTCCTGCCTTGCCCTTCTCCGTCACCCCCTCTATCGTACAAGTCATGTAGTGTAGGACCTACTGGAAGCTGTGCAAGTTCGATAGCACGCCCTCAGACTCCGCCCTTCCCTCTGATGACGTGTCATCGATTCAAAATCAACACGGTCAAAGAGAACTGATCCAAAACCTTTTGTTTTGATTCAACATTATAAAACTTCCAATTTATCGATCTTATTGTCTAGTCCCTCACTGGTCAAAGTCGTGAGTTTTAATTTTTATAATATTAACTTGTGATCTAATCAAAAGATCTTGGATTTTTTCGTCTTCCATTTTATCCAACTTGTTACCAGAATTATGGAAGACGAAACGGTTCCCTTCTATCGTTAAACCAAAAATTTCATGTGTTTGTAGATCCTCGATTGCGTTTTGTTGATGTTCGCTATGTACATAATTTATGTAACCAATTTATATGTAACCTGTTGTAAGTTCAAGTATAAACTTCCGTATACTTGTGTATAGTCTGCCGGTTACAGTAAATTAGTCTCCCCAAGATGAATCTCATCTTGGAAGGGACTTCAAAGAATTTGTCCTGTTATATTTGTGATGTGATTCCATGCATCAGAAGGAACATAGTTCCTTAGAAATTTCTGATTCGACTTTAATTCTAGAGAGTATATAATAGTATTAAGGGCTTGTTACGCACGTTAGGCCATTATTTTTATATACTTTTCTATTATTTTTACGTTTTATATTATTTCTTCGATTTTTAATGTATGTTTCTCAATTTATAGTGCACATTTGTAGAATTATTAGTTTCTAAATTTTTATTTTTATCACAAGTTCCTCAACAATACGATAAGGGATGCAAGGGTATTATATTTTCTCATTGAAAAAATCACCGCTTGGTTACATCGAGATTATTTATGACTATTGTTAAGTTCATCATCTCCATGACTAAACCTTGATATTTCGACTAATAATATTGATGTTCTAGAAAATTGTAGCCTGTATAGTTTTATTTATTCTGTCAATCCGATTAGAGTTAGTAGGAAAAGTTAAATTATTATTTAAACCTTTAAAGAAAATAAATGTTAAGATAAGAAATTATCAACAAAATCTATTAAATTATTTTATCGTGAAAATGATTGAAAATACCCAAAATACACTTGTGAAGTGTTCATTGATTGTATTAAAGTTGTGAGAACAATAAAATATGATTAAACCCTCTCTAAACATGTGTTACACGTTTTTCATGCACCCCTCATGAAAGTATCATAATATATTTTTCACCACTTCAATTATGGTTTCAAATGCTTTTGCAATACTATACATGCTATTGCATTACATGAGTGAAAAAGGCTATGAATCATGATAAATACATGATTTCACTCAATGGAGGCTACTCTTATAATCAATTTGCATAAGTATAGCTCACATACAATAATTCATTATGATATTGTGAACATATTCCGTAGACTTCAATTCTATTAATCTTTATGATTTGATGTGAAATATGCTTCCCATTATCTCAAGTACAAAAAAGAAATCATCAAAAATGAGGACTCGTTTTCACACATTTCTTCTCGATTTCAAAAATATAAAGCACAAATGAAACAATGAAATAGTAAGCCACCCAAGCTGAAGAGCTCGCTAATTCCAGGATATTGACTTAGCTTAGCTATAGCTTAGTTTAGCAATTGGAAGTTCGAGTCCAAAAAGTATTACATTTGAAATTATTTTCGTCATGAATACTGTTCTGTTTTGTAGCCTATCTTTGATGAGGATTGGGAGAAGATATATCTGCATTCTTCTTACATGATAATTCTGCAAATCGTTTTCCAATCCTCACGTTCCAATCCAAACGTTGTAGAGAATACAATGAAAATGCCAAACAACATTTTTTTCTGAAAATCTTGCTGTTTACATTCACGAAAAAAATCTTATGCAAATGGAAGAGAATTTTGAAATTTGATTACCATTACAAAAGTAATGTGATTTATAA
Organism: Nilaparvata lugens; assembly: GCF_014356525.2. Taxonomy (NCBI): domain Eukaryota; kingdom Metazoa; phylum Arthropoda; class Insecta; order Hemiptera; family Delphacidae; genus Nilaparvata; species Nilaparvata lugens. The sequence goes on from NC_052509.1 coordinate 46,819,678, forward strand.
TACAAATGTTTTTCTTGCACCTACTACTTTCAATATCATCTTGTTGTATCCTTCAGAAGGAGTGAGACAATTTCGTTTGCCAACGAGCTCGATATGTGGAGTAGCTCCAAGAATATAATTATTATTATAAGTTTCAAATTTGAAGTCGATTGGTCTAAGCATACTCCAGTTTTCTTAAAACATATGAAAGAAAACCATCTCTAAACTATGCCTTTGTTCAATTAGAATAATGAAATCTACATGCAGTAGATTAGCAATTATGCTTCAGAATGGAGTCAGCATAGTCACCTCGCAGAAATATTAATAGTATTTGGTGTTTGAAACTTCAAATCCATAACTTGGAGGGCAGATTGAAAACATACGTCAAAAGTAGGTAAAGGATGTTTGATGCTGACCTTAACAGAAAACTAAAAATAAGATAACTGCTCATAGTGCATTGATGTCGAGACAAGTATTTTTAGTCGCACTACTCTTGTAAGTAAGTGAGCTTTGCAAGGAAAGATTGAAAGTAGGGGTTCACTCTCCACCGACCCCCACCCCTCTTACCCAAAACCAGAGAGTATCTCACTCGTGCTCGGCTAGAATCAGTTTAGCGTCTGATAGCTCCGCGTTTGTTTGGCTTTTTCTTGTGTTGTCTGACGTTGAAATGAATTGTTCTGCTCATTCAGCGGCGAATTTGTGAATTGATATTAGTCAACACAGTTCAGCTCCCATCTCCATCACCAGACTATATTTAGCAAGGATTCCTTTCTTTTCAGCAATAAAAGAGGTGAGCTTACTCTTTTAAATAGAACGTTAATGGTCTCATTATAATGAAAATAGCTTATTGAGAGGTTTTCCCATATGAATGTCCACCCATAGTTCAATTCAGAACTGATGAGGTCAGTTTACTGCATCACACTAAATTAATTATTCACCTATTTTTTTTTTTTACTTTCTGCATAATTTGCTTTTCCTGGATGAAATTTTGTATTGTGTTATTAAAATTTTATCAAATTCGAATATAATGTTAGCTATGAGTTAATTTCTTTTCGTTTTCAATTTCTGAATTTCAATAATTATTAATTATTATACTTTCTCTATTCAGATTTATATCATCAACGTACCCTTTCAACACACAGCTTCAACCTATTGGTCGTTTCCACACTTACCGATTGTCGGCCGACACTCAGAATTGTCCTCCGATTGGCTTATTATCACCATCAGCTATTTATAATCCATTCAATCAATGGACGATTCTGAGTGTCAGTCATGATTGACCGACAATCAGCGAGTGTGAAAACGGCCAATGAGAGATGCTCTTGACACCAAACTTTTATTCTTGGTCTATAATTGTTATGTTCTAATTAATGAATATTATATGTTCAATTAACATCCATTTTATTATATAGTTAAATACAAACTGAATAACTTATAAACAAGGTAATCATTGAGTTGGTTGCCCATAGCAACCATAAAGTGTAATCATGTGACATTTCTCCCCACTCAAATTGCACACTTGAGGAGTTGGTCAATATGTCTTCTCCATATTGAACCATCCTCCATTTTCACTTTATATAAAAGTTCACTTCCTATTGCAGTTATTTCTCCAAAGCTCCACTTGAGACGTGGATTCAAATAATTTCGTGTCTGTACTTTGTCTCCCACCCTAAACTCTCACCTGGCTCTTCTAGTTCCTTCGTGTGCTCCTGCTCTTGTATTAGACCGTGGCCGCAGCAGTCCTAGGCGTGTCCTAATATCTCTCCCGTACATTAAGCTGTAGGCGTTCGATCCAGTTGCATTGGGAGACTGTCTAAGCTGCATAAGAAATCTGAAGAGTTTAACTTCCAATTTTCCTTCTTCATCTTCCATTGCCTTCAATGAATTCTTTACTGTTTGGACATATCTTTCTGCTTGCCCATTGGAAGATGGGTGGTAAGGTGCCGTTGTTTTGTGTATCACTCCGTTTGCAGATAAGAATTTATTGAAAGTAAATGATGTGAATTGACTTCCATTGTCCGAGATCAAAACCAAGGGTAGGCCAAATTTGGCGAATAGTTTTTGTAGTTCCTTGATACACCATTCCGAAGACGTGTTTTTAGTGGGATTTACTTCAGTCCATTTGGTGAATGAATCCACTATGATGAAATAGTACTGTCCTTGTGTTGGTCCTGCAAAGTCGATATGTATCCTCTCCCGTGGTCCTTGAGGAGCAAGCCATGTATGATTTGGTTCTTTCTTTGGTTGGTTCTGTTTCAAACAACATTGTTTACAAGTCCTTACCATATTTTCAATGTCCTTGTCTATGTTCTTCCATGTACAATAACTTCTAGCTAAAGCTTTCATCTTATCCATACCAAAGTGTCCAACATGCAGTTCTTTGAGAAGATCGCGTTGAAGCGTATTAATTTCCTACAACCTTTGGATATACATCCATCCTGAAGTGACAGTTCATTGTCATGGAAACCCAATTTCTCAACAGATTCTCCTGTCTGCAGTGCAGACCATTTTGTTGTTTCGCTGTAGCAAGACAGTATCGATGATAAATTTAATTTTTGGGTTTAACAAACATTTCTTCCAACATGAACATCATCTCCTTGTAAGTTGAATAGTTTTCCACTATTTCGTATGGTGCAGGTGATAGAAAATTTATCAGAATCATCATTTGGTATTCAGGCTTCGTTCCAGTAACCTGCAAAAAATTTCCAAAAGTTTTTCTCCAGTGATTCCAATCCCTTTCAGCCGAAGGAGAGTCTGGGTCTATCGCCAATTCTCTTGGTTTGAGAAGGTTGTTTGTTTGTACATTTAGTTGCTGTTCCGTATCGTTTCCTTCCTTGGGCCTCGTCGGCACCGTAGTATTTTTCTTCGGCATTATCAATTCATCTTATTTTCACCTTCGTCGCCAATGTTATGTTCTAATTAATGAATATTATATATGTTCAATTAACATCCATTTTATTATACAGTTTAAAACAAGGTAATTGTTTTAAACATTAAGTTAGTTGCCCATAGCAACTATAAAGTGTAACCATGTGACAATACTACATATTTTTATTGAAAATTAATATATAAATATACACTTTTCTCCTATACGTTTCTACAAATTACTTCCTTTATAATAATGCCAATGTAAAAAATCATTAGCCTATTAGTATACAGTTTTGTTCCCTTGTTGATCCATAAGGCTCAAATCGAAGATATTTTATGAGAAATAGACAACCCTTTACCATGGAATAAGCATACAAGAATACGGAATAAGCATAGTGCTTCTTTCCTCTGTGCCTTTACACAGCAAGCATACAGTACTCATATACTTTGACTTGCTTGCTTTTGAAATATTGATTAAAATTAATCTTGATGCTATCAGACTCACAAAAGTTCATAGTGGAATAGGAATGGCCAATATACTAACAAAATACAACATCGATAGAAAGTTCAACCTCTACTATTTTGGGAACTGGTAGTTCCCAATTTTAACTTGTGACTGTATTCGATCTAAGCGTTCCATTTCCATTCAAGTTAGAAACTTAATGATGTATTTCTCATTTCATCCTTGGAAACAAGAAATGAGTATAAAATTCCAACGATAGGATGAGGAATAAATGATCAGTGTGTGAAGAGCTCATTAGAAACCAGTGAATGTAAAAGTGATAGTGTGAATCCAAAAAGTAGATAAAACAGTTCAATTTTGAACTCTTACATTCAAATTGTTTAGTTTGAGATAAATTATGTGTGGATATGATAATGAGATTTCAATCTCTTGTAATGGAGAATTTATGATACAATTCTTCCACTAAAACTATAATAAGTATATCCTCATTAGTTTTGTCATATAAGGCATTAGATTGGTCACATAGGAAAACTGGTCATGAATTTCAAACAAATTATTCCATTATATGAGTAACCAATATATTCAGGCTGTTATGACATCTTCAGTGCTTTCTTCAGTAAAAATTAGAATCTCAACGCATCACACAATTGAAAGGATTCCTAAAATTAAAATTGAAAGATTATTTCTAAAATTATTTCAGTTTGAGTTGAGTCACTTGATTTTTTACATGTACTTGAAGAGCCAAGGATCATTGGTCAAGAATAACCTGTTTTCTGTTAAGTCGCGAAATAGTAGCCTACATTACCGTACATTTCAGATCACAGCCAATATGTTTTCAATTTCGACTCCCACTATGTGATGCGACCTCCTCTGTATTTTCATTCTGCAAGGCTGCTAGTTCAAGTTCACTCATCGCGTCGTGTGTGTGTGTGTGTGTGTGTGTGTGTGTGTGTGTGTGTGTGTGTGTGTGTGTGTGTGTTGTGTGTGTGTGTGTGTGTGTGTGTTGTGTGTGTGTGTGTGTGTGTGTGTGTGTGTGTGTTGTGTGTGTGTGTGTGTGTGTGTGTGTGTGTTGTGTGTGTGTGTGTGTGTGTGTGTGTGTGTGTGGTGTGTGTGTGTGTGGTGTGTGTGTGGTGTGTGTGTGGTGTGTGGTGTGTGTGTGTGTGTGTGTGTGTGTGTGTGTGTGTGTGTGTGTGTGTGTGTGTGTGTGTGGATGTTATAACATATTAAATACGTTTTCCGCAATCATCATTGGAGGCACATGGCTTACAGTCCTATTCAAATAAATTCAAAATGTTTGAGTTGATATTTGAGAGTTTTCGACTGTTCGTTGAGTTTATAGTCGCTATGTGTTCAAATTACAAATTAATTTAGCGTCTCTTTCCCTTTTGGCTTGCCAAATTTTCTAGTTTGATGATTATTTAGTCGCGCTAGAACATCGTAAAGTTATCAGACCGCATGCGACAAACAGAATAGAGATTATCTAGTTCCCCATTTAAATGCGAAGGCGAGATGAAGATTAGATTGTTTTGCTGTGTAAAGTGATGTGGTGAATTCAATTCGGCTTGAGAACTTCTCGAGTTTCTCGTTTGCTAGTCCAAAATTGTAAAGAACGTATCTTTATTGGAAAATCTAATATGATATATCCTCCTCATAGAGAAGGGATTAGATCCAATCGAACATTAATTGAGAAATCAATATTTGTAGCAGTTGAAGAAGGAAAATTTAATAGATTGAAGAGAACGAAGATGAGAAAGTAATAGAGACGAAGTAATATAGACACCGAAATTGTGATACGGTCCAGTTATAAAACCTGGAAATCAGTTGAAAATATACTTAATTCACTCTAACAAATCAATTGTTCAAAACTTAGTTATAAAAAACATTTTCGTGAAAATTTTCAATAAAATATAGAAAACTTGTTCATGTTGTAGGAAGTGAACTACTCCTCATAGAGGACTACGAACGTGATGGAGAGGTTTCTTCTCTTAGTTAATTTTGCTCCAATCAAAAGATCAGTTGATGAGAATATTCAATCAAAACATACAGAGAGAGGATAAAAGGGAGATTGAAAATAGGAATGATAGACCTGAGTTTGCGGGTCAGCACTCTGTCACCATTACAGCATTAAATGAAGCAGTTATGATTTCAGGAAATCATTTCAGTTATAATTTTTATGATTACTATGAATACTTCCGTATTTCTAAAATTGAGTAGATAAATCTATTCATTTATTGAGTCGGTACTCCTTAAGCTGGTAAGATCATTCTCACATGTCACATAGAATGAAAGATGCAATAATGAAAAAGGGATATTTTGATTATGGCCGTGTCTTGCAGGCAGATCATATGCCTATAAATGACCTGGATGTAAGTAAAACATATGAAAGCTCTGTTTAAGTAATAAGAGTGATACATAAAAGATTGGCAGTAAACTTATTCAAATAATTATCATAGAATACATTTTTTGATTTTCGAAAATATCTTATATACCTATCGAACTGAATCAACCTTTTCTGAATTTTTTAGAAAAATATAGGGTGGAAGTTGATGATATTTTTCATTTCTTTTCACAGGAAATGACGTCGAATGCTATTCGTGGGATAAGGCGAAAAAAGTCGTCACTATCTGAAGTGAAGGTAGCCGTTGTTGGAGCACCTGGGGTTGGAAAAAGCGGTAAGCACCTCCCAAATCCTCTTCATAAATATTTTTCGTTCTAGTTGCTGGGTTGCGGTTGTCGTTGCTATTATGCCTCAATGGTCACTTCAAAATCACCAGACTTTTTTAGAAGCTGTTTCCCAGTTTCTATTTATCCACAGTTCTACCACTCACAGAAAAGGAGGATGCATCTTTTTCTCATGATATGCGGCAATTTTCTAAGCACACAAATCATCTCTTATTATTCTAAGAGTATTTCCATTCAATTAGAAGCTTGAAAGACAATGATAGTGACAGTTACAATCTTTATCAGGCCACTCTGGTCTATTCCACGCCACGCTTTACTGGTCATTTTCCATTCTCGAGTTTGAAGGCAGTGATTTGAAAAATAAACCAACTATGATCATTATAACCAACTATTTATAACCAACTGATTGTACTGATCCAAGCAATCATCGGACTTGATTATTTGAGATATTTGCCTTACTCACAAAAATGTTTGCTCCACACTGCAGTAATACTTTTCCAGCCAATTTGTAGGAACCGATTTGGAAAATATAGCCTACCAGCTGTTGATACTGGTGGAAGGTTTATCAGAAAGTCGATTATTTGAGTCACAAAAATAAGGATTCTGTTACTCCGCTGTGAAGAAAGAGAACATGTTTGGAAATGAGTGGATAATGGAGAATTCTGATATGCGTTGTTAGTCAGAAATTCAGACAAAACGCTTCTATAAAAATGTAACTAAGGAACCAATTTTATTGGATGATCCAACTTATCAAATTCATCGTGGTATGAAAATAGTTATCGCACCATTACAACTACTTGTTATTGTAAGATTCTAACAAACAAACAACAAACTGAGCCACATGGGTTCGGATGGGAAGTGGTGCGTGGGCTGATTAAAATCAAGATAAAAACTGGAGAGGAGCAAAAGTAACGGGCTTTACGTTTTCAAACACTAAATAATCGACTAAATGCGATTCTCGTTGTGTATGGATGCGAACGAGAGTGTGGGTAGAAAAATTCGACTGTTTATAAATAGTTGGCGGGAATCCAGATTTACGTTATATTTTGGCGGCAAGGCGAGGATTTATAAGTAAGGGTGGGAGGGGGGTGTCAGAAGGCAACTGCTCGCCTGTTGACCCAGAGCTGCAACACCTGTTGAGGACCAAGTGATGGTGAGCGGGCGTTTCAGACCAAAAATGTTGTAACGTTCTAGAATGTCGACGACGTTGTCCGTCAGTTTGTGTGTTCTACAATAACTTTAGCAAGAATTGATCAATCGGCTTCAAATATTGTTCACACCTTTTAACAGGTCAAGTTCGTTGGAAAACAAAATTGACTCACCCCTTCGTCCTTTTCTAGGATATAAAAATAACATTGAAAGTACATAAGAAAAAAATGTGATTTTGTCAGCTGAATAAATTCATTGCATGCAATTACTACAGTTTTTAAATTTATTCATTCATAACAACTCAACTTTACTTAAAAAAAATCTTGGGTTGTCCCAAAAAAGTAATTTTAAATGATGAAAAGACGACTGACGACTTTTTTAACGCGCTTAATAGTTCAAAAATAGCAGGGGGTGCATCATTGCGTTTAGGAGGATGGGAACCCCTGAATAAAGTCCAGCTATTCTAATTTATGGGAAGAGTTCAATCATTCAAGCTCAAAATGGATCAGAATTTTATAAACTACTGTAGTTGAAAGCTAGCATCAGCTATCTAGGGTAATCTTCTTCTCCAATCACTACAATAAACCTCCACGCACCTGTATTATTATGAAATTTAACAAAGGAGTCTCTATATGTATTATCGAAATACACTTTCCATTCTACATTCTGTTATTATTCTGATAAGAGTTTATTTGTTAATCAGTTTGAAGCTTGAAATCTTGTTTAACAGTTCCATATTTCATTAGCACAAGTTTGATGGCCTTGATGCTCTCCAGTTGATGTGACGCTTTTCACTTGGAGTCGATTAAGATAATTCTCTTCCTGACAATACTCATCAACATTATATCTTCTAACCTATTCCGAGAACTTCCATTTTTTCAATTTCTCGGCTATCCTGGCCATCAATCTGGAATACGAGAAGACTAGATGGAATCTAGCAGATCTGTTTTGAAGCGGTTCCAATTATGAGTTTCAATTTGAAGATGACACATTTCCAATCGAAATAGTATAAACAATTTGCAATATGATATAAAATAAATATAATTGGGCAGAGGGTTTGGAAATGTGTTCGGGAATTAGAAAAAAACGAATGTATGGTAAACGGTTTTTTTCATAATATTAAAAATCGAATAAATCAATTTTCAATAATTCAGCTCATGAATGTAGGCTACACATTTGGAAACAACACTGAAGAGCTGCGTGTTACCAATAAATCAATAAGGAATTTTCTGCTTCATCACAAGAGCAACAGTTAAATGAGCACTGGACCCAAAACGTCTTTTGTAATGAAAACAGAGGCCAAGATCTAAAAAGCAATGTTTAAGAGACTTGATGCGAGAGATTTATGCCGATAGCTAGACGGCTTTTGTTTTGTTTTGGAACTAAATTTAGTTCAGTTTGTCCTCTTTTTGTAATTTCACAATTTGGTAATGCATACCCTTCTCATCTATCTTTCTCAGGCAAGTTATTCAGCTCAGATCTGATCTATGGAATATTCAAATATAATTAAGTAGATTCCTCTTTTTGTAATTTCACAATTTGGTAATGCATACCCTTCTCATCTATCTTTCTCAGTCAAGTTATTCAGCACAGATCTGATCTATGGAATATTCAAATATAATCCAGTAGATTCAAAGATTATTATCATCCCGAAATAGCGTCACAGTATACATACAGTATGGAAACTTGGCTAGTCCCTGACGCCAAAATCCGCCATCTTGTTAGGAAGCGCCGCATTGTAATAGTATTGATGGTAGGTTCGGATCACTTTAATGATCCGGATCAATTGATCTCGTTCACTACCACGAGCCAATCAGAAGACCAGGATTGGAACTTCCCAAGGTCACGTGACGTGTTTAGTTTTGGCGTCATGTAAAAAGCATTGGTTAGATAGGCGTTTGATTACAAGTTTCCATTCTGTACCTATTCTGTGATAGCGTATCCTATATCCCGCATTTTCGCACCAGAGAAATAAGCATGATAAGAAAAGTTTGGCAGAAACAGATTGATTCCTAATTTTGTAAAGCAACGTTTGAAAGACAAAATTCAATGAGAAATAAAATTAATTTTACAAACTTTCGACCCTAAGAATTACAACACCCTGCGTTATACCTTGCAGAGTCAAACTCAGCAGGTTTTATTACTATTGATATCTTCCATCTGAAAGAATTCTACTATTGATCCCAATGGGCTGAAGAGTTCGCTCATAAACCATCATTCTGATTTTGAAATCCGCAGCTTGTGGGTGCTTTAGAAGATTTAAAAAATCTGGAAACAAAATTTGAAGCCGATTGATCAAAGTTTTTAAAAGTTATTGTAGAACATACAAAAAACAGATGGATAATGATTTTGGCCTTGGGTCAAAAGCAGTAACTAGCTTAAAATGCTCTTTCAATTATTTCTCTATAATTGAGTTTTCTTTTTACACACTCTTCAATCTATCAGTTTGGCTTTATATATAGCTCTCATTCTGATAAATTCATATTCGCTTCTATTCCATTTGTTAATAAAATAAAATTAATAAGAAGAAATATTAGTGCGAATCTGTGTGTCTAAACATCGCAGCTTATGGTTAAAACGACTATACCGTCTTTTGTATCATTCTCAAATCAGCCGTACAACAGGTAGCAATACAATACCGGTAGTTGAAATCTTCTCTACTTTCAATTCAATAAATTATATTTATATAGACTATCCTTGCATCCATTGCAATTAAATGCAGAGGTAAAATCAGGGTTCCAGAGACGTATTTGAAAAGATTATTAATATTTAAATAATGAGTATAGCCTAATTGATGTTTGGATCATTAATTAGATCGTAGTCAATCGAGAAGAGATAGAAGAAGACAGCTTCTGTTCTCTGATGAGTTGAGGTGATTTATATTGGCAGGCGTTCAAATCAGATTAGGATATGACAGGTGACAGCTAATGTATGATGATTTACTGCTGATTATCAACACTGCTGTGATGATTTAAGTAGGGTCGACTGAGAGAGGTGTTGAGGGGTTGAAACTTGAAAATTCAATACATTTTCCCACCATCCCTCCAAAAATGTCTTCATCACACACTAGTGACCATTGCTGTTCGACACTCTTGATATGTAGCTTAAATATACTAGTTAAAAACCACAGCCTCCTCTAATACTGTACATCAGAGTTATGTCATGTCCTGACGTGTCAGTGTCGGTGTGAAGTTATATATAACTTTATTAAAAGGGCAAACAAAAGAAAATAATATCACACTTCATTAAATATTCAAAACGATTCAGTATAACTAATAAGATTAGAAGAGAACGATATTTGAGTTAGATTCAGGGAAGTTGGTGAAGGGGTATAAGAAAGGGGTATGAGAAATATACAAAGAAAGAAGAAACAATTGGAAAAATAAAGATTTAGTAAAGCTCAAAAATAATAATTCAATCATCAATTGAGCAGCATAATTTTTCACAAGATTTTTTGAATGCATTGTAGCGGTCATAGAATTGGGGGGGGGGGGGGTCAAGGAATGGGTTTAGTCTATTGTTCTATTCAGGTGGGAATTGAAATGGTGAGCGGTTCTGACAAACGGTATTTGAAATAGCTTAAGTCTTGGTCTATTGCACGGAACATGAAAATTTTACGAATTGTTGAAATCTGGCATGAAAATATTATTATTTAGAATTTCATATAATATCATTAATGCTCCAATGGATCTTCTGGTTTTTGATTTTTGGACTTTAAATTTTGACCTCGAAGTTTCAGTGAAAAAGGCTATTGGACAAAATGTATTACACTTTTTGAAATAAAGATACCTTAATAACTTATTTTGATTAATCACCAAATCATTAACGGCAGTGCTTGACGGCATGTCGGTGTGTAAACAACTAATGGCTGTTTGGGTTGTTGTATCGACAATAATTTGTTGTAAACAACTATGCTACTATCTTCAAAAGCTTACCGAGTTGAAAGCAGAGAAAAGTCGGGAGCGAATAATATGCTACTTCTTGTCAATTGCATGCCTCAGCGCTTGCAATTAATAGTCCACACGACAGCTGATTTTTCACCAAGTTACATCGAGATATAAATTGCATGCGTCATTGCATACAATTTATAATCCAATCGACAGCTGATTTATGATGAATAAATCTAAAGTCTGATTTCTACGGTAATATTGGCGTTCAAAGGAGACTCCTTTTACTTTTGTATTATAGCTGAAATGCAGAATTTCAAAAAACTGTATGTATACGTCGACGCGCAATTTAAAAAGGAACATACCTGTCAGATTTCATGAAAATCTATTAACGCGTTTCGCCGTAAATGCGGAACATAAGAACATAAATATAAACATAAAGAGAAATGCAGAACTGTCGACTTGAATCTTAGACCTCACTTCGCTCGGTCAATAAAATAATAGCAATCCTTCAAATGAGTACCCGCCGTTGAGTTATGAAAGTTGTAAAATCAAATTTGGAAAAAATTGTGTTGATGTATTGGTACGTACTTAGAACATCAAGAATTAGTGAATTTTTTTCCAAAGCGAGAAATAGGTGATTTTAACATTATTTCATATAACTCTACAGCAACAAATCTTATTCCAAAATCGAAATAATGCTATATTCAATAGTGGATATTCAATGTTGGTGTTGCTGAAAACCTCTTGATCAATAAAATAGAGCACTAATAATCTCAGTGAATGCAACTCTTTTGACGGATGATTATGATGATGTACGTGTGAGTCACGGTAACAATAATGTATAACTTTGAAATGGATTGAATTTTTCTGTAAATTTTAAAAGTGTTATTCCAATTTTAGCAATTGTTGCTCCCTTGCATGCTTCATTATCATTAAACAGTAAATAGTCACCCAGAGCTATCTGAAGTGATTCGGAAAATTGTTCCCTGTGCAGCCTGTATCAATCTTTTATACCGAAAAATAACGATACAAATGTTGAAATCTGTAAGTATACACAATCATATTTTATTGCATTGCTCGAAATAAACTAGCTCGGAGAATATCATTTGTCAAGGCTACAAACTGTGAAACAGAACTGGCAACGTTCTACGATTGTGAAGATGAGCCACTTCAAGAATATTATGAAGACAAAAAATACAAAGAAACTTTGAGAATTGTTGCGAAAAAATTGGCACACTTGCAAATTGGACCAGCGGTTATCTTCTTTTGTGGCAGGAATACGAGAAATAGTGAAAGATTGCAAACTTGAATTCTATTGTTTACTTTTTACTTCTCAACTTGTCAGTCATCGAGGGTAGAAGATCAGCATTAAACCTGGTGCAATAGTTTACCTATTGACTTGCCTCTGAGTAGAAACTCATAAACTTGAATGAGAGAGTTTACTGAAGAGGTCAAACCTTTTCCGTATGTAAACATGAGAACAGTAACGCATTTAAGTCCTTTCACTAAGACGAAATTAGATTTTGTTTACCGGTTTTGAAAAGAAGCAGGTGTACTAGATTGTCAATAATGTATATGTTGATCCTTCTTTGCTGGGGTAAAGGCTCTGCTTATTACATGCAGCTTATCAATGTCTATTCTTCGTTGAATTATTAATTACTTTTCACCATCATTTAAACAATCGCACTTGACTTTTAAAATGGCAAACTTCATAAAGATGCCTGGCAATTCATGTAGATGAATCCTAAAACAGTCTCAGAATGTTACCTATAGTTGCAATCTCACGAGTTGATCCCTGGAACGATTCACCCCTTCAACAGTAGCATCACGACGCTGCTATGCATAGGTTAGCAATAACATTAGTCAACCAGTCGATTTTTGCCAGTCATTTGATTCAAGAACCCAGAAAGCCGTAATTAGGGGTGATTACTAATTATTAAATAATTACTAGATATGAAATTATAATCATTTTATGATTAGGAATATAGCAGTAATAAGACATACTCAGCTAGCTTCCTTCAAGCCCGCCCGCCTTCGCACCATAAAAACTAGCAATCAACTTGTCAAACCAAATAATATATGTGGCCTATATTATATCTTTCTGGAGAGATTGCGATGTTGCAATACCTATTATCAACTTTTGAGGCTACCCAAATAGAGAAATTTCTGAAATTTATTGGAACAAATAAAATATTTATAGACTTTCAGACTATACTTCAACAGTTTTCAAATGGGTGTGAATCATGAACATTATTGATGAAGGAAAATTATACTTCTATTGCTAATACTATCATAATATCTATAGAGATAGATTACTATGATACTTCCATAGAGAAAAGATAATATAAAAAGATATCCCATACCATGTTATAGGCGGTTTATGTTCAAAATTTTAAGCCGATTTTTTGTTAACTCAAGCCTATTACTTTCTGTTATTGATGTTTTGGCCGGGCGAAAGTGTAAGAACTACTAGGACTATGTGAGTTAACATTGAAATTTGGAATATAAACGCCCTATACTATGCTATCTTTTATACTTATGCTATCTTTGCTCTATGATAATGTTATATGAAAGGCATTTAGTTGGTCATTACTTTCAATAATACCGTCTGTAGGCATGGATGTTTGATCATCTTATCAAATCACGCTCTCACTTTCTATTACCAACAAGCAAAAAAGCTCACTTGGGCATCATCCGCAATAAACAAATTAAAAGCAGATCTTTTTTAGCATTAGTTCAAAGATTTATGTTGATGAGTATTGGCCGGTCGGGTCTCTTATCGACATCAATGAGATATCTTCCAACAAAACACATATTTTGTTATCTTTCTTTGAAAAGATCAGTATAAGTTAGGCCCTACGCTATAAGAGGAGATATAATTAGTAGAAATAAACTATTAAAGTATGAGTTATCAAAGTTAATTTCAAATGTAAACAAGTTAATTCATAGCGATTGAATTTTGATCGAGCAAACACGTCTGTAAAAACTTCCGTATTCAAGTGACAAACTATCTTATTCAGTCATCATCGCTTCAAGATTCGGTTAAATTTAAACAACTGGAAAGTGTCCAAATAGTTTCTGATACGTTATAAGAGTGTGTTGTAGTGAATACAGGTGAGAATGTCGCTTTTCAGTGACTGATGAGAAATGATTAAAGTGGTGGGACCTAATTCTCAGGACTCGATCATCGTTGTCGCATTTGCTGGAGATTTAGTGTCGGCGACTAATCCGCCGCTTCCCCAACATATCATATTAAGCACCGAATACAGGTATACATAGCCTTGGAACATCTATAATATGTATCGTATGTGTCCACCTACTCAGACAGGCAATTGCATCCAAGCGAAACAAGTCTATCGGGACGTATTAAAGTGATTTAAGCCCCGAACAGAAGCGGTTGAGTCTGAGTGTATCTCCCACCTGTCCTGGTGTTACCCGATTCTAGGGTACCGCAGTCTGAGGATACGTGTGTCGGATTAAAGCAAGTAGGGTAGCCTATATACGAAATATAATTGGATAGCGATAGAAAAATAGTGAGAAATAATAATGAAAATAAAAGTATGTTATGTAAATATTTATTTATTTGAAACTATTGATACTATTTTCAATAGTAAATCAAATTTAGTTTATATAACGATAAAATCAGATGCTTACAATCTGCTGTTCTTATGTCACTGTCATGAAGACCAACACAAAGTAGCCTATCCGATACAAACACCGCTACCCCTCCTGCTTTATTAGCATTATTACATTTATAGTGAACCGTGTAATCAGACAAAGAGTACTGACTTATCTCGCTAACATCTACCCATATCTCAGTTAATATTATTATATCTGGTCTTCTTTCAAATAACTCTATTTGCAGGCTAAAAGCATCGAAATTCGTCCTACAACTACGAATATTTTGCTGTACAATTACAATTTCATCACGTTTAGCATCATTGAATATGTCATTTTTTAGATCAGACAGTGGACTCAAATTCGTATAAACAATATAGGTATAAATGCATGTGGAGAGTATATTTGAGGGCACCAGGAACTAAATCCCATTATTGCCCTCATAACGCACATTGAGCATACAATTTGAAAAAAACATTAATATGAAAATAAAATAACTAATCTAGTCTGAGTTTTAGGAAAAAACTGAAAACAAGATATAAACAAAATAGTAGAAAACCTTGCAAATATGAAACTTATAGTAGCAGATAAAAAAAAGAAAGACGTATTTAACTAATACCATAGAGAAGCAATAGCGTGACACTATCGTTTCTCTATGCTAATACTGAAGATTTCAAGAAGAAAAGAAAAAAGAAGCAAAGAAAAGTGAATAATGGGAAACTTTGCATACATGAAACTTATAGTTAAAAACACTAATATATTATGTAAAGATAATGAAGATAATTTTATGTTAGTAGGACAACTGTTGGCATGAACCTATTGTAGGAATAGAGTGATTATACTGGAAATACCAATAATATAAACTGAAATGATATGGTCTATGAAGCAACAATACTACTAAAAGAGTTCCCAAAAATAATTCCACTGTGGCCATCAAGATCAAAGACACAACAATCGCCTACCAATGACAGCAGGCCATAAAACCAAGAAACCATAAGATATGGAAAAAACAGAACCATACCAAATACATAGGGAAGGAAAAAGAAAAAAGAAATAAAAAACAAAACTTTAACAAACATAAATCTTATTCAATTCCCGTCTGAATCTAAAAAATCTAATACATTATTAATCCTATTGTATAATCGAAAAGACCTAAACAGGGGAGCATCGTAGCCACTGACCGTTCTACTTCTGATAATATCAAAGGTGGGGATGATTTCTGGAATTGACCGCAGGAACATGGAGCCTGATCAATGAGAGCAGCGAAGGAGAAGAAAATCGACCCCTTAACAGACCATGAACGGAAATCAATGACTCTCTCCCTTAGTAATCTCAATGATACAAAGTGAAAGGTCCCTCAATCGGTTTGTAGGAAAACCCAAAGGCCAGGAATTGGCCGAAGCGCTTGTAATAGAGAAACCTCAAAAACTTGCTCTGAACTACCTCAAGACCATGAGTAGGCCTACACAAATCAGTATAAGGGTTCCAAATCACAGAGCAATATTCCTACACACTCCGGACCAGTGACACATAAACGGTACATATTTCATCAAGGTTATACAGTAGCTGTATTCCTCATAACAAAACTAAGCATTTTATTAGCTCTAGCTATGCTATAATCTATGTGAATTGTGAACCAAATGATGACTAGACCTACTATAATGAAAAACTAATGAAAATAATAGGCTAGTAACAAAATAATGCTTCGATAAATCAGACCCATACAGACCTTCAATTAGAGCATTATTCAAATTCAATCATCAATTTTATTTTCCATTTCCATAACGTGGGTTTGGGAAGCGATTGTTTCGTAGTTAGAAGATATGGATGCGTCTGCTACACCTTCTCCCGTTGTAAGGGTGACCACTTCATATGTCGACTCCTCTGAGAATCATTCGTGCGTTTGAAAATCGCTTCCCCTTCGGGGACACATCCAAGGCTGCAGGCTTACTCATCCGTCGCATTACTCACATACGACAAATAATTGTGGAAAATATTTTTACAAGTTTCATAAGATTACTGTACAGTAAAATTTTAATTAGTTAATTTCTATTATAGGACATTACTTTGGGATAATTTATGGTGAAAATTTATTTTATCAGGATAACAATTATTTTTGTCCTTCATTTTCGAATAGATAAATTACAAATGAAATAAACTATAAGTATTAAGTAAGTCTATAGATATTTAGTTCCTACAGTAATACAGTGAAGACTGGAGAATAAAAACCTGAAGAAATTTGTGGTAGGACTGGAAAGATTAAGTACAGTAAAATGTGCGTTAAATCATTCAAATTCAAGGATAAAAATCGAGTTCATGAATGGAAAAGTACGAAGGTGAAGAAGAGGGATAAAATTAACTGAGTTTGGGGATCATAATAATTATTATGATAATTCTTTCAGTTGGAAAGACTTTTTGGAACTAGACTTTGCTGGATAGCTTTCCACAAAGTTGAAGATGTGATTATAGAGAATTGCCGGCTGTTTTTTTCTGGAATATATTAGCCTTATCAATTAATATTCAAAACTGTTTGGCACATTGAACATATCGAGCCAAAATATATAGATCACTAACAATTAGTTCTTTGCAGTACTTTGTGAGCTCATCTTATTGTAGTGGCATTCACAGAGCACAAAAATAGAGTTCTGATTCATGAGACATTGGAAAAAAATATCTTTTTTTTATAGGCGGAATTAATTTGGTTTGTCAAATCTATGTATTTATTAATACTAATAAGAGAGATTCATTTCTCAATTAATCTTTATTTCGATTTCCAAAAAATACAAATATTCTTAGGTAGGTACTGATTTTTCCTTAAAGCCATTCAACAATAACTTAACACAAATGCTTTGTTTGTGGTAAAAAACGAGTTATTGAAAATATGTAGCCTAATGCTGGAACTAAAAGATACAAACATCGAATAGTAATAATTATAAATAATAATTATAAACCTGTGAAAACTCCATTACTTGCTCTAAAACTTTCAAAATTCCACCAGATGAAATTATGACTTTTTTAATTATTTTTTCAGCTCTGACTGTGAGATTCTTAACAAGGAGATACATTGGAGAATATGATCATCAGGCAGGTGAGTTGAACTAAACATTTTGCAAAATAATACCTCGAATTGCAAGAAAAATTCCATTTTCAATGAATAAATTTATTGGCAGAATGGTTCAAGGAACTATATTGACAACAATAAGTCAGATGAATATGAAGAATTTTTAATAGAGAGAAAAGGCTTAATCCTATATTCTCTAAACGATGCCAAGTTATATGAATCGCACAACATTTTCTGCTTCATATTAACTCCTGAAACAAAGTCATAGATTGATTTCTCATCTTTATTAGCATTGAAACCATTCTCTGCTGAAAAATTAATCATGTCATAAAATGAATTAGCCTATTCATTCAAAAAAGCTCAAGTCCTCAGATGTCTCTTATGAGTTTATTCTACTTGTCTGTGTAAAACATTTTCAATAACTCATTACATTCTTCTACTATTCTTATAAATAAGAAGTTATAAATAGACTCACTTATATTTTTGTGAGATTCATTTTATTGTTTATGTATGTTTTAAAATAAAATGCACCGGCTTATACCATTCACATGCATAATATTCAACAGTGGTATTTTTCTTTATAATTAGTGCAGTAGCTTGATAGTTGATGCAGATCTATTTTTTCAGAAACGAGGTATAAGCATGAAGTCTTAGTTGATGGTGAGCCTGTTTTATTTGAGATCCTAGACACATGCCCCAAGGTGAGATAGTTCTTATCCAAGAGATTCATTCGCGTATTCTTAACGATATTATGGAACTCCATATTATCTGATAACATAATACTAAAAATTATTCAGTGATTTGCTACAATTATTATAGCTTGTTGAATTATCATATCTTTCTTGTATTATGTTGGTTAAAACAAGTTATATTATGACAGTATGCAAATGTGACAGATTTTTGAACTTTGATCATTGATCACCCATTGGAAAACGCCAAAATTATCATAAATATGATTTAGTAGATGAAATTTTACTACCTACTATTAGCCTTTTACAGAGAATAATTCAATTATTTTGATCAGAAATTCGAACGCATTAATTTGTCATTTTGCCTATTGTCTGTCATACATATATTTCAATTTTTTTTACTTGATTTTTTCGGATGGACATTCAAAGAAGCTCTGGAATTAGTTAGGACAGGTTTTAGAACTCTAACAGCAAATAAGATCCAAACCAGGTCATTCAATATAATTATCCATTTGTACTTGAAATTTGAGGATATTCGAACAGAATAAAATACTGTACAGTGAATAATGCCCAAAATTATATATTTATTTATTAATTAATGCAGACAACAGGTAGAAATCCATTCTACCTCCTCCACACAATAAAATAATTTTCAACATAATAAAATTTTAAATAAAAATAAGATAGAAAGTATATATATAAAAGAAGAATTATACAGCTAATAATAACATTATAAAAATGAAATAATATAAGAAATATACAGTTATAATTAAGATCTAATAAAAATACAGTAACTGAATATATCTACGTGTATTTTATTAAAAAAAGCACAGATCGGGAAAGAAAAACTAAAGATACCGTACCTTGTACTGTTCCTCTCTCACAAGGTTGCATTAAAAATAGCATACAGTTGTGAGTTTTGCGTTCAAGTAGGCGATTCAGTGCAATTCGATTGCGGTATTATGGTTATTTTGTGTCTTGAGAGAATAGATTTAAAATAAAAAATGAAAAATTGAATTGTTCATGATGATTTCAGGCTGAAGATGAGCTGCCAAGCAATGAAACATTGAACTGGGCTGATGGATGTCTGTTAGTTTATGCAATCACTGATAGGAGATCATTCAATTACATTCGCAGAGCCAAACAGATACTGAGTGATATGCCTCTGGTTCTAGTTGGCAACAAAGGTGATATGGTGCATTTGAGACAGGTCTCCACTGAAGAAGGTACGTAAACAGATCGTTGAAAACAAACTGATTGAAAATTTACTATCATATCTCATTTCTTAAATTCAGTTTCGTGTTTCCTACTGGAAATTATCATTTCCAATTACAGACTTTCCAATAGGTATGGTAAGTTAGATGATAGGCTTGGGTAGGTACTGCATATCGTACTGTACTCAATGAAATAATAATTTATAACAAAATATATCCAACTTTGAATTTATGCAAACCATCGGTTCCTCATTAAAAACATAATACATAATCAAATAATCCTTGTATGCTATGAAAAGCTTTGTTCAATACATATTTTTTGAAAAAAGATTACTATTAAATCACTTTTTTGTACTTTATTGCATATCATACTTGATGTTGAATATATTATTACAACCACAATGTCCGAGTGAACACATACATCGGTTTCTCATTGAATACATAAGCAAAACTTCCGTAGCCTATATGGTATTCATTATGTGAAAAGCATTCTCCACACCACTTATTTTTCACATTACAAAATTAGATTTTATTTGGATCAGATAACTTTTTCTTATTTATATACAATATATTACAATACATTCATGCTGGTTTCTATAGTGATATATAATAGGAGTTGAAGAAGATAGGAAAACAACGTTGCCGATCCTCTGTATAGACAAAGCCTTCTGTAGACGGTATCTGATACAGGTTTATTGATGTAATATTACCTACTGTACATTCTAGTTTAAAATAATCAATTAAATTTTATTAAGCAATAAACTATATTTTTCAATAATTTCATAATTAATTTCCATAATTAAGATGAAGTATTTTGTTAATTAATTAATTATTAATTCTACATTGTTAAAAGACGATCTGGCAACAGAGCAAAGCGAGAATGAGATAGCGATATCCGCTTTGTTGAATTATACACAAGGATAGCAATACAATTGCTAATAAAACACTGTCATTATAACGTGGACCTCAATATAGATATTATTCAATGAGTATTGGGTTATTAGTGTTATATAGGTTATTATAACTATATTGGGTTATTATAGCCTAAATAAATTCCAAAGTATGAACAACGTTCATTTACGTATATTTGTACAAAGTAGGCCTATTCAGTATTCGTATGATACGGTACTGATACAAATCATATGAATCATAATTCAATTTTTGTATGATACTGATACGAATCATTACAATCATACGAATTATTATTTATATTTTTATGATACAGATACGAATCATTATTAAATTGTTTAATGCATTACAATCTGTTTACAAGGCGAAATTCTTGCCAAAGACTACGAGTGCTGGTTCAACGAAGTGGCAGCGGCGGAACAGGTGCAACAAGTGGGCGAAGTGTTCCACGAACTGTGCCGAGAAGTGCTGAGTGCCAGACGCAAGAACAAACAGTCTCTGCTGGACAGAATGCTCGGCAACAAGGCCACTGTTCGCACCTATGCCCGTGGCAAGAGCGACAGTTCGCTACCTAAAGACTGACTTTTGATTGATTGACTTTATTGACAAGCAATGAGGACTCAAAGTGATTTTTGAACGGAATCATCAAGCCTATACTGTGTATGTTTACTACCACAGATAATGGATTGTTAAGCATGTGCACCATGATAATATTGATTTCTTTGTCTGTGATTTAACTCTGGTTCAATCACGAGGAAAAGATTTAGATTTTATACAAAAATCCACAGGTTGCGATAAGTTCACAATATATGTTAAATATACCAAAGATAGATCTATATAATATTGTATAAATATGTTATTATATACTTGAGCGTTTTGCAACTACTGTGTATTCATTGAATTAATACGATTTAGGTCCTACTATAAGAGTCTGTTCAAATGACATCGATTTACGCTCGGTTGTCGCGCGATCGCTCGGTTTTAGTAGTCGCCGGTGAATCGCGGCGGTTGTAATCTCAGACTTAATCGAGGGCGAATCGCTCATGAATCGCTGTCATGTGTTCATGTGTACGAGACTGGCAAATCGAGCCGCGCGACAACCGAGCGTAAGTCGCGGTCATGTGAACAAGCTCTAAGTGAAGTCTTCCAATAAAGTATTCAAAAGATGTACATTATTATTATTATTGAAAGACTGGTGAATCAGATTGACATTCACGAGCATTAATACCTGTTTTAGTAAGGGAGCATGAGCTAATTAGGTTGGGAGAATATTTATGATTATTATTAGAAGAGGCAACTAGCGTAGCCAGGATTTTGAAATTTGTGGATGGGGGGTGGGGTTTGTAGACTTCACCAGTGGATCGAGTGTTATGAGATGAGTTTTCACCACTCAACTGATCCTTCATAATTTCTCACTGAAACCAAAAATGATTTATCGTTTTAGATATGACCTTCAACTACCTACTCTTGTAACTTATCGATTGATTCCAACTGCAACTTATAAGTAGAAATAGTACTTCCTTGGAAAAGTAAATAGAGAAAGTTTAACATGCAAAATCAAAATTGAGAGTATTCAGCAATGATGACAAAATCTTAAACTTATGATAAAAAAAAAAAAAACAGGAACCAAGCTATGAACTCCCTTGTCACCAATATGATTCACGTCAATTCATGATCGACTTTTGAAGAGCATTGAACTTCACCAATTAACCTGCTATTATTGCCTACTGCCTGTTTGTTGAATATAGTAGATCTACTGCCTTAAACCTTTATTTTAGTAAAACGAATTCGTTAAATTAACTTTCTAGTTTCTATTAGCATTTATCTGTTTTATATTTCTTATTTGGATAGTTTCATAACACATCTTCATTATATCTTGTTAATTGATAATAGCTTGTTGAAAACAGCATAGCCTATATCACCATAGTGTTGTGATGATTGCTGAAAATATTTTTTATTTATATGCCCAAGAAATAGCCTACCTATAAATTTTTTATCTGTGCTAAAATATAATATATGGAAAATAAGGTGATAAATTAGTGGTGGAATTTTTGAGATTATTACACGTTCATGTTTAAATTGTCATTCTTGAATAGTCTGATCATAACAGATTCTTCACTGTAACCAATAACCTTAATGATTTTTGGATTGAAATTTAACCTTATTTAGAATTGATAATAATTTATTACTGCGGTACTTATACGTGGTGGCACTATTCTAGGTAGGTACCAACCTCTTAAAAAATCACAGAAAATAATTTCAAGTCATATATTCCGCCAAATCACAAGAACACAAATTGAAATTTCAGTTTCATACAGAAGAAATGTTACTTTTTGAATATTACTCCACTAAGTAAGTGGAGATCATCATTTTGATCGCATTGTTTATCAAGTCTCACATACAGGTTCTCACTAACACGCCGCAACATATCTGGTGTTATTGAACGAATTTTTTGTGTTATCAGCATTTATAAGTCCTGTATTATTGCCGGACGAGTCTCAAAAACCTTTGACTTGATGGGGTATCCCCATAAAAAGGCTAACAGATCGGGTGATCGAGGAGGCCACTGGATTCCTACTGATCAAGCGGTTCGGATAACGATTTCTCACAAGATCAATTGATACTCTGGCCATATGACTAGCTGCTCTATATTGTTGAAAATGAGTGTTTTCATACACATAGTATTGTCGAAGTTCAGAAATGGGGAAGTTGTTCATGATTTGAGCATAGCAAGATGTTGTCCTCCTAAAAAATATGATTAGCCCAATACAGATTTTTTTCTATTCACGTGTTAGTGAGAATTCCAGTGTGAGACATGAACAATGCATTATCGGTAGTTGAATAGAACTTCTATAATAAGCACATTCAATCTTTTTAAAGACACTGCAGATCATTTAGCCAAAGATCTCACCTCTGGTAGTGAACGAAAACTCTTTCACAAATTACCAATGCTCCAAGCAAACCCTTGCTTCTCTTTTGGATCTTTACTATCATCTTGAATCAAATTTCGGAATTGTAATAGAATTATCATATAATTAATCCAAGTAATTAGAATCTGTAAATCAAATAATTCATGTTACTTGTGAGATGGTAACAGGAAAAAATGGGACATAACATTTATTTTACCACCTATAGGCTACACCGATAACTCTAGAAATGTTATGAATATATTTGATTAAAATAAACCTTTTGTTTCAAAAAGTATTTCTGCTTGTATCTTTAATAATGAAATTAACAATTATTGAAATGATTATTCTAATAGTATTATCATGATTGATTCTAATAATAGTCGTTTGTGCACCTAGCGATCAAGAGGAAATTCTTATTGACCGAGCGAAGTGAGGTCTAAGATTCAAGTCGACGGTTTGGCATTTCTCTTAATGTTTAAATGTTTATATGTTGCGCATTTACGGCGAAACGCGATAATAGAATTTCATGAAATTTGACAGGTATGTTCCTTTTTTAATTGCGCGTCGAAGTATATACAAGTTTTTTTGAAAATTTTGCATTTAAAGGATAATATAAAAGGAAAAAGGAGCCTCCTTCATACGCCAATATTACAGAGTTAAAAATCAGACTATAGAATTATTCATCATAAATCAGCTGACAAGTGATTACACAGATGTGTGGAGAAGCCAGTCTATTGCTGTATTTCCATAAGGTCTATAGTTTCAATCAGGTACTTGTGGATGAGAATACTGCTTGAGGTCTACTGTTTACAGAACTACGAGTTCTTAAGGGAAACAGTTGTCAAGCAGACCCACCTACAACGATAACTTTAGCATTTATAATAAATAGCTAAATTTGACTCAACCTTCATGAATATAGTTTCGTTCCAGAAAATATTATTTCTACACAATATATACTTCCAAGCTACAAAGCTAGAATGACAAGTATTTGCAAATACATATTATTCACAACATTAATAAAGATGGAACTTTTTTGCTGATCTTGTTTTTATAGAAATTGTTAATTTACATCTCAAGCTCATAAATATTGTGTTGTTTATATCATGCTATATGAATAAAATCAAGTATATTTTACTCACTATAAGGGGGAAAATATACGGTATATAATACTTGTAAAAATATGCTATTCCTAGCGATTAATGTAAATGATAACCTACGACTTCAGGTATTTATTTATTTATTCATTTCATTGACAATTATAATAAATATAATATGATTATAGGTATAGTAGATGGACGAAAACTATACTTTTGAGACCGTGTTTGATAATGCCTGCACAACAAGATCAAAATAAATAAGTTGAGTATGGTTCCCTAACTTTATAAAAAGGATTTTCCATCAGTAATATTGCTTATATTGTCATGAGAAGATTTCCAAGAGTCTCGTCCTCACCTTACAAAAAGATTCTCTATCAATCCTTCCATATCCAGGTATTCTCATTTTGATTTTGGTTCTTGTTACAATTTTCAAAAAATTCACTTCCTGAAAAAACACAGTTCGGCATAAATGATGTCAGATGAAAACGAGAGAATTGATCACAAAGATGCAGAATAAATGAATAAAACACTGGATTGAAAACAATGAGAGAAAGAAATGAGAGAAGAGGATACGAATTGATAAAATATGAACAAATTCAATTTTAAAAATACATTGGACTTATAACGATTGTAAGGCTGCTCACACACCGATTAGTCAAGACAAGACTAGTCACGTTTTGTCACAATACTTAAAATAGTTGCTTATGGAGTCATGTCTAATCATTACTAATCTGTGTGTGCTGCGTCATAAGCTTCAATGTAAAGTATTGTGACTAAACGTGATTAGTCTTGTCTTGTCTAATCGGTGTGTGACCAGCCTAAGAGTTCAATATTATAATAATTTTATAATTGAATCATGAAAAGAATAGAGATGGATGATAGCCCACCTGTTCATTAGGGAGATTATTTTGTTTCTTTCTTCTGATTATTTTCAACAGTGTTTTCTTGCTTTCTTCATCCATCTGAAAAATTATTTTGCAGAGCAATATCAATATTTTAGAAATTAATGGATTATTTTATTATTCTTATAACGACGAGAATTATTCATATTATTTGTAACAATGAATCTTTCGAGTACGGTAATTTATGATTGTTTCAGACGAATCTGCAGAAGTTAATAAAATCTATTTTGGAACGAATGTGATGTAGGTGATGTAGCTTACTCAGAACAAAACTTACAAATGATCTGGTCAAATGAAAACTTGATAAAATAAATTGAGAAGAAGAAAATAAAAAGGAAAGCGGCGAACCTACCGCTCTTTGTGCCGCATCAGTTGTGGTAGATCCGACCAAAATATAGATGAAACTCTGTGCTATTTCAACCCACAATGCCAGAATTTGTGTAGCCTCGACAGTGGTGCTAACTTTTTCAGGTGCCACATACCGGTAGAGAGCTCCAGTCCAACCAAATCCCATGAACAGGACATGCAAGAAGTTGAACGTCATGTGAGCGCCATACATTGGCGAAAAGGCACCCGAGAATAAGTTCTGTAAATTGACCAACTTTATCCATAAACAGAGATAATGCTGCTTTTTCGAGTTCGAATTAATACTTCTAGTGTAGTGGATCTCTTCGCTAGTAGAATTGTTGAGACCTTGACGATCTTTGTACTTTGAATTATCACAATCTTCAATGAAGGAGTTAGCACACTCTTCGCTTGAATAGTCTTTTAGTAGTTGGCGAGATGTGTTTTGCAGCGCAATTGTCATCATATTCCATATTATTCCAGTGTAGAGGAGTGTCAGATAGTTCATAGTATAGGCAATAGAGACAGTATAGTAAATCAAAACGTCGGATAAATCTAGAGTAGAGAACAATTACAAAAATTGATATAATACCAATAAACAAGGTAATATTTACATTGAAAACAGAAAAAGATAATTTATGAAAGCTTATTGCCAGGGTTCAGTGAAGAAGTATACAATAATATATTCCAGTTAGACAAAAATATGGAAAAAGAAGGCTATGAATTATAAGTAACTTATTAGGCTTCATCTTATAAACTTGTTTGAGAATACATGCCCTCAAACAAGTGGAATACCTACATCAACTTGAATGGCATTTCATACAATATTATATGAGAAGAATCCTTATACATGTCAACTTGACATGTGTGCAGTATAATAATAATTTATTTATTAGAAAATAAATCAAATAATAATTATTCAATAAATGCATTAATGTGTAATAAAAATTATGTGAATGACATATTCGCTTATGTTTCCTATTTGAGTGAAACAAATTATTTGTCAGCTACAGACTCGATTTACACTATTTATGTATTGATTCTGGCCATTCCTACCATAGGCACTTTACTTACCGTTCACTTCCATTTTATAGGTTGCCATTAGTAGAATAACGAAAGTCGAACTGACCAGCACAATTGGCGAAAACTTTTTCAAGTCCATTGTTTTCAATTGCTTTCCAGTTAGGTTTTCATACTCACATTCAAGACTCGACCATTTTTGAAAGAAATCAACCAATTTGTGTGCTTGGCAATTATAGAGCAGCCTCAATATTAAACCAGTAATAGAGATGAGTATTTCTCCAAAACCAATCGATATGAAATCCACATTCCTAACGAGCGTTGCTTCAATCATAATATCCCCTGCAGCTAATATTATGATTATAGTGACAAATATGTCGTAAAATGATATGAGTAGACAGTAGAACAGTAATAAACTGCGTAGATAGGACTTTTTCAGTGCATGCGAGTAGAAAGGATAGAACCCGAGAACTAGAAACAAGTATCTTAGAAGGTTGAAGGACCTGATTATTGAATAAGAATTGCTTTGTGGTGGCATAGTATAGTTAAATACAACGCCTTGTTTCAACAGCTGGTCAGATACGAAGCAAAATAGTTCCTCAATAAGTCTGAGTGTAAAATGATCTTTGGGTAGCCTATTATAAGGAAACTCTAAACATTAACCGAAAAATACACGCACATTTCTGCACTGGTCGCACACACACACACACACACACACGCACACACACACACACACACACACACACACACCACACACACACACACACACACACACACACACACCAGTTGGAGTTCCATTATTGCAGATAATCAGCTAATGAATATTTGTAATTTTTCATCAACTAATAGGTACTACTAAAATAAAGTGGGACACGATTCTCCCTGAAGGCTTACAAGAGTGACATTTCATGTGTTGATGAATAAAATAGATTAGAAAAAGCGGAGGAGAGATTCACTTGAAGCTGTCAGCATTTGTTATGAGTAACTTCAATGCTCCCCTTACAACCAATGCTGGCAGTATGAAGTGAGCTTCACTAAAGAGCATTTGTTTCAACGCCTTATAGGCATTAATTTGTAATGCGAAGTGTTAGGTGGGGTAAAAGGCTGATAGCTGATAGTCTACACAGCTGTGCTGGGTGGATCTATTTAATATTGGATATATTATAAGAGGTCCAGGAGCCCATTTATGAGTGAGTTTTGAAGAATACGTCTTGAAAAATGTTAGATGAATATATCAATCGAATCTATTATTGTAATGAATTTGAGATCTCCGTTCAGAACAACTTTTCAATTTTAAATATTGAAAAATATAATATATTTTTCTGTTTAAGAATAAAAATCGTAAGCAAATTTTGACAATAGTAGTGTCTAAATAAAAGTGACAATGGATGAAAACAAATAATTTGTTCATCAGTTTGAGATCAATTTTTATTCTTTTAAGTTTTGTTGACTACTACTCTTGTACGATTCCAATAAATTGAATTTAGTTATAAATTTATTCAGTTTTGAAAATATTGAACCATGAGTAGCCTAAATAAAAATAGATAAAAAGTATTTCTTTTGTCATCATTCGTTTATCAATTTCTGCTAGGCTACTACGGTATTGTACGTTTTCACAACTTTCGTCCATTTTCAAGAGCCTTGAACGATTTCTAGACCGGAGCTTAGCTGAGAACGAATTCATTGCCTAACAACCAATACGCAGATTGGTTACCGGTTGTCGGGCTACGAACTCATGCTCAGCAGAGATTTGAATCGTTCATAAACACGGCCTTACGTGTCTTTCAGATCACTTCTAAATTTGTTTTCAATAGCTAACTGTACTTTGGATATGAAATTAAAACTATGAGATTATTATAGAGAGTGTCGACTACGCGAAACTAACGGTTTTGGACCGCGCAGTACTTTGCGGCTGGTGGAGGGGGACACGCGCCGTCAAGGTCATTCAACTCCCCACCACCTGCCATTCAGTCGCCATTGAGTTGCTGTGGACGAAAGATCATCGCGTGTTAGCATATAAAGTTACATATGCAATATTTGCATATTAAAAAATGTGATGAATCAGTAGTTGAAACTCAACGATGTTTCAGGTGTCATTTTCGTATCGGACGCCATGGTGAAATACCGAGTAGGAATGACATTCTAAGGTGGTGGGTAAATTTATTTAGATCCACAGATTTTGTTATGGCGACACAAAGCCTCGTGGCCCTGCTCGGTCGGCACACACGACACAAAACGTGGAAAGAGTGAGGAAGGTGCAGTCCCGGTCGTTCTGCTAGACGTCATGCATCTGAACTTGAGCTGAGTGAGACCACAGCATCGCATATCTGACATTGGAATTCGATCCATACTAAATTATGTATGATTTCCTAAAAGTTGAAGCCGGTGGACTATCAACAACTAAGTACTTTGCCGATGAAATGTTACACGTCATTTTCGAAGAGAATGAAGAATTGACGGTTTTTAATAAGTGTTGAAGCTCATTTTCATCTGAATGGAGTTGTTGATCAAGAAAATTGTTGTTATTGGGCTTTGGAAGTTGAGCTGAGTTTCAACTACTGATTCACCACATCTTATAGATGTGTCGTATCTTATAGATGTGTGCGACTAGCGACTGATCACTGAATGGCAGGTTGCGAGGAGTCGAGTGGCCTTGACGGCGCGTTTCCCCCTCCAAAAACCGCCAAGAGCTGCGCGATTCAAAACCGTCCGTTTCTCATGGTTCACTTTGTATCTATCAACTCTATTCCAAACGAAAACTATTATTAAAAAAAAAATCAAAATGCTGACATTTTTATTTACAGAACCGGTACTTTTGACTACAATAGTTTTGTCAAGTCTAGTGTACCATGGCCAGCTTAATGCGTAGTCCAATCCGATTTCTCTGCAATGCTCAGTCATCTCCATCATCAAAAGTTAATATTCACATCACCAAGAACAATTGAGTTTAATTTATTTAGCTGCACTTTTTGGTAATGCTGCCGTATGATTTGTAAGCTCCGAAGTTCTGGAAATTCTAGCTTTGGAAGAAAATTGAAACTCTTCCAAATAAATAGAAAAATCGAATTATTTTCTTACTCTCTTGGTGTTTATAATATTATTTTCTACAAATCAACACAGCTTTACCTACATTACTTCCTTCTCCTATTTCCAACTTCATCACCTATGCTATTACCCTATTATCTATGGTAATAAGCCACGGAAATAATACAAAGTTGAAAGTTTCATGCTAAAAAGATGATTACTTGAATCTTAAATTTTCATTATTCAGATGAGTAGTCTGAGGAATCCAATAGTTGAATTACGCATTAAGTTGGCCAGAGATGATGTTTTGGGGTGAATAAAATATAGAGAAGGGGTTAAAAAATATAAAAAAGTTTATTGATAAATTATGCAAGTGAAAATAGTTTGCTTAAAATAGAAACGATCGGAAGTTGTCGACTCACACTATTCAGCTAACTCTTGCCGGGTTGGATGTATGGATGTGAGGAGGAGACGTTCTATGCAATTGCTATACATCATATGTGATTGAATTACACTCCTATTCACCTGAAATAATATAAAAATAACTATTTACAATACTCTTTGAATATTTCAATCAATAATTGTTATTTGATGCAATCGGTTTATTGCTATATGATTACAACCGATTGATTATATTTATGAGTTGATTGTAATAATATTATGCTAGGATGTGAAAAGAAGTTGATTTAAAAAGTTTTTGTTGCCATCTACCATGGTCATTCAACAGCTGTTTGACATTAGTTTCTACCATGAAAATACTGGAAAACTGGATTTTCTACACTGCAAAATCACAAATTATAATGATACGAAAATAATTCAACCTTAAATAGAACCACGTAGAAAAAATAAACAGCCTAGAATTACATCAATTACATAAAAAAATTACATTACAATTTAGAATACTATAACAATTAAAACAATGAAGTTTGATGTATTGAATGATTTCTCAATCTGTCTGTAGTTTTCTGCTCGTAAGCAGGTCCTTCTATATGGCAGCAGCCCTCCACTCTCTTCTATTCTCTGCCAGTCGCTTCGTTGCATAGTAGCTCATCCCCTCCTTGATGTCGTCCAACATTTTGTATCTTCTTCTCCCTCTTCCTCTTCTTCCCTGAATGGTCCCCTCCATGGCATCCACCAACAAGCATTGCCGTCTCATCCAATGTCCCAGCCATCTCCTCTTTCTTCCCTTTATCACATCCAGCAGACTCCTTCTTTCCCCAACCCTCCTCAACACCTCCTCGTTTGTAACTTTATCCCTCCAACTGATCCCCTCCATCCTTCTCCATAGCCTCATTCACATCTCTCAACATTCCATTCATCATTGTCCAGCTATCAGCCAGGATCGGCATATCATCTGCAAATCTTATGCACTCTATGTGTCTTCCTCCAATGCTGACTCCTCCTTTGCCATCCAAACACTCCTGCAATATATTCTCTAGGTAAACGTTGAAAAGGATTGGTGACATACAACATCCCTGTCTCACTCCTCTTCCCATTCTACTCTCTTCTCCAATTTCGCCCTCTATTCTCACTCTGCTGGTCTGGTTGACATACAGGTTCCTGATTAGTCTCCTCTCCTCCCATTCCACACCTCTTCTTTTCAGAGTATCCATAAGTCGGACCCATCTGACTCTGTCAAATGCTTTTTCCAGATCCACAAATGTCACAAAAACCTCTCTCTGTTTCTCTATAAATCTCTCTCCAATACTTCTTAACAAGCCAATTCAATAGGCAAAGCTAAGTCAATGAATAAATATACACCCCACTATAAATAATTATATGTGTTGGGGTATAACTTATTAGTTGCTTGTTGCGTGTTATAATTTTACTATTTACAAACTTCATTTACTGATATGGGATTAAAGTTTTTTATAATAAAATTAGTAAAAATTTATAACACAAACAAAATTATGAAATTAGTAGATAAATATTATTGTTCTATTAAGGACAATAATAAGAAAGTTAATTTTTAGAAAAATGAAAAACTAGAAAAGAAAAGAATGAAGAATAGTTTCAATATTTACAGTCTAACTAAATTTTCACAATTTTCCACTCCAATATCAACTAACCAGGAAAATAAACTTTTCTTGAACCTGTGTCTATTGAATTCTTCCCTAATGTAACTTGGTACTGAATTGTAAATTTTTGGTCCCAAATATATATAGTTTCTTTGCCCAAATGAAGTGTTCATCCTTGGTACTATTAAATTCGTGTTTCTCTGCCTTGTTTGATGGTTATGATTTGCCAGTCTTATGTGTTCGTTGTTTCTCCTCATTCGCGTGATGATAGCCTGGATGTAGAGTTGTCTTACACTCAGTACTTTACTGTCCTTGAAAAGAATGTTCGTGGGGAATTGGTTCTTCTTGAAGCCTATTATTTTTAGTATTCGTTTGTGAAGTTTATAGAGAGGTTGAACATGTATAAAATTCGTAGCACCCCAGATAATTATGACGTATCTTAAAATTGATTGAACTAAAGAAAAATAACCAGTTTTTAATATCTCATAGATGAGGATTTTACGGAGTTGATAGAATTTGTAGAGAAGCTTCCTGATCCGGGTAATTGATAGATTAATGTGCTTGTCCCATTTAAATTTGTTGTCCACTATTGTTCCGAAATATTTTATTTCATTGACTTGTTGAATTGAAGGGCAATCACACGGGTTGTTGGTGCTTCCAAGTTATACAGAATTATTGAAGAATCCGGTGGTCTCGTCCGTTCCGTCAGAGAAAAGGCTAAAAATTTCGTTTTTGTTGCATTTACTGTAAGCAAATTTTCTCTCAACCATTTATCGACTTTCATCAATTCTTCCTGTGCCAGATTAAAAAATTCCTCCCAAGAATCAAAGACAAAACCCTAACCTCGAAATATTCTTCTTTGAATCCTTTTTCCGAACACACGTGTCTGTACAGACACGTATTATCGTTAGTGGCCAGCCTTAGAGATCCTTGCCTATCTAATGGTTTATCCTCTAATGGTATATGGTTTATCTAATGTTATGAAGATTATGGATGATGTTGAATAATCTTATTTATTCGACCAAATACTGAGACATATAATTTATTCGAGAAAATATTGAGTACTAAATAGCCTACTGTACAGTCATTAAATGAATTGGTTTAATATACATTTTATAAATTTTACTTTTCCTTTTTCTGAACAGAAGTCAAAACTAAGAAAACAATAAAGCGCCAGGGGGAAATTAAATTGAAACATAAACACAATAAGAAAGAAAACAATAAAATAAATATGAGCAGTATGATGCGAATATGATGATGAGTAGGACGATTCTGCTTCTAAATTTTCTATGACAGGACATCGCTGACTCATTTGTTTAAAAATATTTATATTATTTTTGAAAAATCAATAATACTTGGATCACCAAGAATTTAATTGTGTTCAGAAAACTGAAAATTCTCACCCTTAGTCCATCCATGACCTCCCGCATCTTGAGAGCCGTACAATGTAGTGCGTTCTTGGCACTGGATATAGATAGAGCGACCTGTTGTTCGAGGTGCGAGATTGAGGGACGAGTGAGGTCGGGTTTGGTGTCTTCATCAGCCACGTGTCGGCTGACTTTTGGCGGCTCCTCACTGACGCGACACACACTCCTCAGCCACGGGTTCGCGATGGGGGAGCCCAGTGAGTGAATGAAGCTGCCGGGTGCCACCTTGTAGCCGCTCCGTTGTCTCAGTACACACGTCACCACGTTCTTCAGGAAATACTGTACACAAAAAGCAAGGATATCAAGATTTCTTTATTCTGCCACACATTCTACAGTTTGTCAATTGAATAAAAGCCAGCAATTGCTGGTTCTAAGGCCCGTATGTAGGTACTCGATTTAAACGGAGGAATGGTAGCTGTTCGTGTGAACCCCATATGAAACCATAAATGCAAACATATCTACAAGTAATAGCCGGGATACACAACCGCACCAATCCCGCGCCGATATACGGCCGAGTGACGGAGGTACTATGGCGAGTGAGAAAACAAAGGCTTTCAAACGTGTAGGGACACATACTACCGCACCGCGCCAGCACCGTCGCCGTGTTTGTTGCCCGCGTCGTCACCGACTATACTTCGTTCAAATTAACTTCCGTCTTGGGATGGACATGCGCAGCAGAGAAGGCATACAACGGCAGGGATACAATGGCTGCTATGTTGCCGTTGTGTACTGGCTGCGTTCTCTAATTTCCAGTGAGTATTCAAGCGCTCATGTTAAACTTAGGAAGTTTCCTCTCTGCAATCACAGACTCGACTGACTCTATTCGACAAATTAACAACTACGCTTCCACCTATGACTCAATCTATCACTGCAATTGGCTGATCTCCCTCCATTTCTCTGCGCCGCAAATTCCTCCAAGTCTGAAGAAGATTTGCATGGAGTATAGTTCAGTTTACTTTTTGACGGTGACGGCGCGGCCTCGTTTAACATAGAGAGTAAAAAAATTATTGAAGAGATTCGGAATTTTCCAGTTTTGTACGATCAAAGTGTTAAGAAATATGTTTGAACGGAAAAATAAGTTGAACCAAAAGTAAAAGTAGAACCAAATAAGTCCAAAGGTATAATAGACATACAGTAATATAATAAATAATAAAATAAACAACAAAATGTATAAAAGAAGGA
This sequence comes from Nilaparvata lugens, assembly GCF_014356525.2. NCBI lineage: Eukaryota > Metazoa > Arthropoda > Insecta > Hemiptera > Delphacidae > Nilaparvata > Nilaparvata lugens. The sequence goes on from NC_052509.1 coordinate 46,854,124, forward strand.
ACCCGCGACTATGTCTTATATTTTAAATTTAAAACTAATTACGTGTAGATGCACAAGGCAGAAGATAACAATTTTATTGCTGATATATTTCCAATAGGCCTACATGACTGATGATGGTATTGTTATGTACCGAAATATATACCAGCACTATGATTCTCATCTTCTGTGTCTACAGGTAATTAGTTTAAAATTGAAAAATATAAATTCAAATCGGATATAACGAACTTTTGATAGTGTTATAATATTATTATATTATATAACATGTATAAAACTCAAGCGCCAGGAAACAGTGACTTGATCGCTGAACTGAAAAGGGAGATCAGAAATACCATAGAACAGGAGATGAAAAAAATCACAAAATAAATAAAAAAGACCAATGAAAATGTTTCTGAACTGAAAAAGTCTGTGGAGTTTTTCTGTACAAAAATTGATGAGTATAATAAAAAGATAGGGGAATATAAAAGCGATCATTTCACCCTAACAAAAGAGAACGAAATATTGAAAACAAAACTTTCTGATATGGATAATGAATCAACAGAGCTGCAGCAGTATGGAAGACTGAAAAAATTTAGAGATTCATGGAATACCAGTAACTAAAAATGAGAATATAGAAGAAATAATCGAAAAAAGCAAAGGTCCTAAATAAAAGGTCCTAATATTTTATTTATCTATCTATATAAGAGCCTCAAATTTTGGTAATTGGATTATAAACTATAAGGCATAGCCTATCACAAGGAAATGAGACAATATGACCCCCATGTCTTCAAGGGACTACGCACCACACCCATAAATGAAAATCTCAAAGATGGACGGATGGACCTGTATAAATGAAAATTTGACACCTCGATCAAGACAACTATTCAATGAAACAAGACTGACAGCAAAGAAAAACAACTTCAAATTCCCCTGAATAAAGACTGGAAAAATTTTCGTCAAGAAGAATGAAGCTTCTCGGACTATTCGTATACACAACATCCACTCACTGAATGAGTTATCAACCGATGACACAGAGGATACAACAGCTGACGACAAGGAGGCGAGTGGATAAGAAAATCCGGATAAAATGGTATCTATTATAGATCAATAATCTACAATGAACAGTTTACTGGAATTGCATTCTCTTCTAGAAAATTATAATGAACTTTCAAATGTAATTGATGATTATTTCAACTATACACCTGAAGGATATGGGGTTAATACAAAATACTTTAATATTATCAATACTTTAAGTTATCAGTAGTATAAGAATTTTATCAAATACCCAGAATTCAACATAAAAATATAATCTTCGAATTGATCAAGTAGATAGTATTTAATGGTAGCAATGAAAGAATCGTGTAGCAATCTTTGAAAGTTTGTAAATTACTTATTTATCAAGTCAAACGCAAAAATGTGTTTCTTGATGTTAATTTTTCGAGTGAATTACAAAAACTAAGGGAGAAACTAACGGTTAGTCATAAAACATTAGAATACAGGGTACTTGATTCAGAAATAACACACTTAATTCAACATATCATATTGAAATTGATCTAGTATGATAGTATTTAGTAGTGAGTAGCAATGTAAAAATCAATAAAGAACCAATCAAGTAATAATCTTTGAAAGAATTATTTTCTAAAAGAAAAAATCACTCAAAAACTTTTAGCCAATTTTGAATAAAAATTGTTCTATTTTTTATTCAATAAACAATACCATGTGAAGACAAAATTCCATGAATTTATCTGTTACAATCTTGAAAGGACTCGCTCTGAAAATTTCAACTTGAAGTGCTCATAACTCAAACAGTAATGATTCCCCCCCCCCCTATAATAACATAAATATAGCTTGCGCTTCTGTGCTTATAAAAGTGATGAGTGATATCCTCTGTTTATTGCTGGACTCGAAAATACCAGTTCACAATGCTTTCATTTACACAGAATCACGTATTGTGATTATTCAGTAACAATTCAGAACAGTCTATAGTTATATATATACATGAGACAATAGATTTAGGAACTGTAGAGTAAGCACTTTGTACTGGTATTTAAACCTCTGTAAGATTATTTCTTGCGTCATTCCGTTACAAATAGTCATGCTGCCATTATGTACGTGTTTTATTCGTTAATAATGCATGATGCACAGGGACTACAGAAGTTTTTTTCAGTAAAAGTTCAGTAAAATTTTTTCGCGACCAACGTTCTCGAGTGCCGAAAAACGTGAGTTTCAACTCTTAATGTGTGGTTGTACAACCCTTAAGCCAACTGCAACTACACGCTGGCAAGCAGACGAGACATCACCCGATACGACGCTTGCACAGCTTTCCGCAGCCCATCGTCGGACGAGGAGGAAGACCCGGATCAGGACTCTACTGCAGTAAGTCCTTCCGTCAACGCAGAGATCATCCATCAACAAACAAGGTTCGAAACTCTTTCTAATAATTATTACCATGGCAACTAGCAAGCCCTTACCTCATGAATTACTTAAATGCATACCGAGATACGATGGAACAGCTTACAAACTACCTCATTACATTTCAACATGTGAAGATCTACAGAGAGCTCATTGTACAGATCATATTTTAGAAAAGGAAGGTAATCATTGGCTTCTTTTCAAAACAGCTTTGTGTCACCTAGAAGAACCAGCGGAAGCTGTAGCCTACAACAACAGTTGCTCAACACTAGCAGAACTGATAAATAGCTTAAAACATAACTTTGCAGACAATAGGCCAGTTCCAGAATTGATAGCAGAAATATCAGCAATGAGATCATTCAATAGAGAACACCCGATAGACTTTCTAAACAGACTAGAAGAAGAACGTACTCATGTAATAACAAAATACAAAATAGATGGAGTGTCAGGAGAATTGCTAACAAATTAACTTAATGCAACATTAGTGAACACCTTTGTACATGGAGTCCATCCCACGCTAGGATCCCACTTGCAGGTGCTTCAAATTCAAAACCTAGATGATGCCAGAAGCAAATTGATAAATGTTGATAAATGATTGCAGCATTGTACTGAACCAACTTAACCTAAACAGAACTGAAAACAGATTTTTTCAAGCTTCAAATACATTTAGAACTCCGAACTATGAGAGTAGTTATCAATCACTAGGAAGACAAAACAGAAACACCCAGAATTTTTTTCAAAGCAGACAACGTCGACTCCAAACAATGAGAGATTTTATCAACCGCACTTCCAACAACAGAGCTTCTACTCGCCATCAACTAGCTCCCAGCCTTACAACTTTCAACAAAATTTTTCAAGTCCAAACTTTCAACAACAAAGAAATTTTCAACAACAAAGTTTCCAACCACGTCTTCCACAACAACAAAATTTCCAACAACGCTTCCCACAACAACAAAACAGTAATTTCAAACCAAGTACTCCGATGAATAACTGATGCGCACACAGTATCCATGCGCATGCGCACACAGCCAACAAATCCAGTACAAACATTGAACAATTATAGGTCACCACATGAAGTCAACTATCTGCAAGAGGACCACTTAGATTGGCAGAGTAGTGAGTACACTCACAACCCGATTCAATATATGCAATCTCAACTTAACACTTTGACTGAATCGCTGAACAGACTGACCATTTTTTAGAGTCAGGCACCCAATATGCAACGGACCTACCCAGCGATTCGACTTAAACATCCTTAGTAAATCGCTTCCCTACTTTGTAGATCAGAAGGATAGAAAATGGCTAGTCGATACCCGATCTGCAAAAAAATGTACATACTTCATTAGTTCCTCCTGGAACTCGTTACAAAGAGGATTTTATTGTGAAAACTCCCGTTGGAGAAAGCAAAGGGAATGAGTATGTATTTTGTAATATAGACCATGTATTTTCTAAACCTCATAAGATAAAACAGTATATATTTGATTTTTCGTCCATTAAGTATGATATACTGCTTGGGAATGAAACCATGCGTGCATATAAAATGCGAATAAACTTTGATAATAATAAGCTAGAATATAAGGATGGAGAGGAGGATTTGTTATTTTTGTTCGATAATAAGAGTGTTAAATTGCAACCAGGCTACAACGTGATTTCGGTCTCGGTTAAGTCAGCCTCGGATATGACGTTGGGAATAATTAAAGAAGTAAATGCGGATAAATATCGAATTAAAGGAGGACTTGTTAATATTGACAGTAATGAATGTATGTGTTTAATTTTCGCCCATGAACTTACGATCATTTGTCCTGAGCCAATGGAGGTTGAACAAGTAGAAACTATATGATTGTACAGATATAAATGATTCATGCAAATCGAAATTTTCTAAGCTTATAAATGGCATTCCGAATTTTCTACGAATAGATCATATGAATGAGGAGGAAAGGAACAACATCTTGAAATTAGTAAAACAGTATCCTGAAATTGTAAAATTAGAAAACGAGATATCAAGTAGCAGGAACTTAATGAAACATAAGATAATTACTAAAGACGAAAACCCAGTTTACACGAAAAATTACCGGCATCCCCAAATCTTCCAAGAAGATATTCGATTGGAAATAGACAAATTTTTAAGGAACAAAATAATTCAACACTCAAACTCTCCCTACAACTCCCCGATTTGGTCGTACCCAAGAAACCGGATGCATCAGGACAAAAAAAAAAGATCAGAATGGTTGTAGTTTTTTGAAAATTGAATGATAAGACTGTAGATGATAAGTATCCCTTGCCCAACATTGAGGATTTATTTGGAAAGATAGGCCGTGCTATTTATTTCTCTGCTATCGACGAGTCAGGATTTCACCAGATTGAACTGCACCCCGACTACGTCCCGAAAATAACTATTTCCACTGAAAATGGTCACTATGAATTCCCCCCTTTGGACTGAAGAATTCACCCAGTTTCTTCCAGAAGTGTATGGACATGATTTTCGCAAAAATGGACAATGTTTTAGTGTACATGGACGATATTATTGTTTTTTCTGACAACCCCACTGAACATTTGAAACACCTTAAAACAGTATTTGAAAAATTAAAAGAACACTTTAAACACATTAAAAGAACTTGAAAATCCAGCTTCATAAAACGGAATTTTTCATGCGCGAATTGTTGTACTTAGGTCATATAATCTCGGAAAACGGAATACAACCCAACCCCATGAAAATAGACACAGTGAATAATTTCCCTTTACCTGGTACTCCTAAAGAAGTTAAACAATTTTTAGGACTTACTGGATATTACCGAAAAATGATTAAAGATTATGCAAAGATAGCAAAGCCACTGACCACCGTTTTAGGTAAGGAAAAACCATTCAATCTGTTCTTTCTGAAATATTTGATGGGAAGGACCTACCAATCGCGTTTGCATCCTGTTCTCTAAATAAACATGAAGTAAACTTATCAACTATAGAGAAGGAATTACTAGCAATCGTTTATGCCTGCAAACACGTTCGCCCCTATCTGTATGGAAGGAAATTCTTAATTCAAACGAACCATAAACCCTTACAGTGGTTACACAATATTAAGGAACCCAATTCGAAACTAATTAGATGGAGACTCTATTTAGAAGAATTTGATTTTGACATCAAATACGTGAAAGGCCGGACGAACTTCATGGACGAAAACTTGTCCCGCATTCCAAGTCACCCTGTGAATATGCTCAACCCCGAAGCAAATGATGATTTAGAAGATATTAGTCAAGCTATTCTGGACGAGTATCTCCGTGAATGTAAAAACGGAAATCAAGATAATAATAATGACGATGCCGCAAGTATTGGTGTAACAAATCACTCACACGATAGTTCAAATAGTCAATTTGCAATAATGGAAGAAGACAAAATCATGAATGTGGAACATAATCAGTTGATATTAGAAAGAGGTAACGATCCCCCGAAAATTCAGAAAATGTTTGACAAAACAAGATTGACTTTTTACATACTTGACCCGTTTGATAAGGAAGAAATCAAGAACAAATGCCTAGAATATCTTCTACCGAACACAACATACGGTATATATTGTTACAAGAAAGGAGATTATAAGACTGTAAGGTGTTGAGATAGAAAAACCACGAAGAAAATGAAATAGAAAATATTGAGATAGAAAAAAATATGACAGTATGGACAAGAAGAAAACGACAATAAAGCAAGAGCTTGATTATGAAGTCATGTATACAAGTTTTGTTAATATCATAATGTAATAAATAGAGACCATTGAAGAGCTGGAATAATGGCTTTTATTGACTAAAATAAACTGAGATAAAATAACAAACTTTCTGATGATTTAGAATAATTCAAACAACTGATTTATGACATATGATTATCATATCATTCTTCCCTCCCAGTAGTGGAACCTACCGGGGCCAATCTACGAATGTTGACAGAAACTTCTCTTCCATCAGAAAGTCTTACTTGAGCGACATGAGGGTTCAAATGAATAATTTCTACCTTTTCAACTTCAGGATCATGCTTACTGCATCTTACAAAGGTCTTCATCCATGCCTTCTTGGCGTTGATCAGCCAGGATGGCAAGTTTGTCATAGATGTGGGATTACGAGGAATGAACATTCGCTCGTGAGGTGTGCAATTGATGGTCGTGCAGAGAAGCGAGCGAATGCTGCTTAGTGATTCTAAGAGTACCTTTTCCCAGTGAGAAGTATCCATGTTCCTGGACCGTAGGGCTAAACGGATTGTCTTCCAAATTATTCCATTGTAGCGTTCCACCTGTCCATTACCTTGAGGGTTGTAAGGTGTTGTGGAAATGGTAGCTACACCCTTGGACATTGAGTAATCTTTGACATCTTTTGATAGAAAACTGGTCCCTTTATCAGTGTGTATGTATGAAGGATAGCCGTATGTGGTGAATAAGTCATTGAGATTTTGAATTAATGTTTCTGATGACATGTCTCGACAAGGATAGGCAAAGGGAAATCTCGAATACTCATCCACAATAGTGAGGATGTACTTGTTTCTAGTTGATGATGGCAGGGGTCCTTTGAAGTCAATGTTGATCCTTTCAAAAGGCCGAGTTGCTTTTATCAATTTTCCTTTGAAACAGTTGAATCTTGGCTTCAGCTCTGAGCAGATCTTGCATTCCATGCAGACTTCTCTGATGTCATCTACCGAGTATGGAAGGTTATGAGCTTTAGTCCAGTGAAAAAATCTTGTGATGCCGGGGTGGCAGAGGTCTTGATCAAGTCTTGTTTTGATGTGATACATCCCATTATCACACATGCTCGAGAAAGAGCGTCAGCAGTTATGTTCTCTTTTCCAGGTCGGTAAATGATCTCATAGGTGTATTGAGATAGCTCAAGGCGCCACCTCATGATTTTTTCGTTCTTCACCTTGCCTCTTGCCGCGCTATTGAACATGAATGAAACATTGATCAGTAATAAGTTGAAAGAAACGACCAGATAAGTAATGACGCCACTTCCTAATAGATTCTACCATGGCATATGCCTCTTTTTCAACTGATGAGTGTCGTTTTTCACTTTGGTTTAGCATTGGTGTGCAACAGTATGCATTGGGACGTTGATTGTAAGATAGTGTTGCTGCTATGCTTCTGCATGTGAGTCTGCATCAGTGTCTACAGTGAGCTGAATGCCTCCTTCATCCTTCCACATGTTGCACAGCTGCAGCTACCTCTGCATTAAGATCTTCAAAAGCTGCAAGGGCCTTTCCTTGAAGAGGGAAGAGCGTACAAGGCATGTGCCAACGCATCAATTTTACTTGAAACATTTTGTATCTATCGAGAGTAATGTGCGAAGAGGCCCACAGTTCTCTGAAGAGTTTTGGAATTAGGAGGTGGGGGCATATTAAGTAGAGGCTCAAGGCGTTCGGGATCTGGACGTAATGATTTGTTTCCAACTAAAAATCCTAGGAAACGTATCTCCTTTTGACATAATTTAATCTTCTCCTTGTTTATAGTAAGTGAGTTATTTGAAGCTGCTGCAAGAAACCATTCAAGATTAGTGTCATGTTCTTCTTTTGAATTTCCACAAATTATGACGTCATCTAATAAGCATAGGTATCAAATAATTTCTCTTTTTGTATGAGTGAATCAATTACTCTTTGAAAAGCTGAAACACAATTAGTGACACCAAAAGGAATACGACAGAACTGATGAAGTTTCCCACATGCTTCAAATTCTGTGTATTGCCTTTTTTCAAGTAAGATTGGTACTTGGTGATATGCGGATTTCAGATCTACAGTAATACCAGGAATACTGAGCTACTTTGCGAACTAAATCTTCCATATTTGGAATGGGATAAGCGTCCAATTCAGTGAATTTGTTTATAGTTCTAGAATAATCTATAACCATCCTTTTTTCGGTTATCGGGTTTAACAACAAATGCTTGGACACGCCAAGGTGTGTGGCTTTCTTCTATGATGCCATCTTCCAGTAATTGTTGAATTTCATTGGAAATAAAATCTTCATCATCTTTTGACAATTTGCGAGATTTGGTTGTAATTGGTTGACAATTGGGTTTTAGATGTTGAAAAAGGGAGCAAGGAGGAATTTTTGCTTGAGTTATTCCGCAAATAGTAAGAGGTGGCTTATTACCTCCAAATGGTATTTCTATACTGGAGAAATTGTTCATAAATTCGTGCCCAAGAATAATATTTTCACAGAGGTCTTGCATAAGCATTATAAAATTGTAATAAATAGAGACCATTGAAGAGCTAGAATAATGGCTTTTACTGACTAAAATAAACTGATATAAAATAACAAACTTTCTGATGATTTAGAATAATTCAAACAACTGATTTATGACATATGATTATCATATCATTAGTAGAATTGATGGTGATGTTGTGAAATCTCTCCATAATAAGAAAACAAATATATTGTCAAATTTCACTAAAAATTTTTAGTGAAATTTGACAATATATTTGTTTTCTTATTATCATATCACATAACAAAAACGAAACGCTACAAGAAAATCAATCTGGATGTTACTGATGGAGAAGAACAGAAGGACATTGTCGCCAACTACCACCGCGGGAAAACGTCCATCGAGGAATCAATGAAAGCTACAATCACATTCGGAAAACCTACTACTGGCCATCAATGCTTCGCGATATAACAGACTACATCAACAAGTGTCAAATTTGTTTAAAGGTAAAATATGATAGGAACCCTGTACAAGTGGAATATAAAGCTCCCACACCAAACAAACCTTTTGAAAAATTGCAGATAGACACTTTCCAGTACGATAAGATCAATTTTTTTACGATAATAGATTGCTTTTCCAAACAGTTAGTGGCGTACCCCTTGGAAAGTTTGAATCAAATCGAGATTCAAAAAGTCCTTTTCGACTACCTTTCATCTTTTCTAACCCCGCAAATAGTGCAAATGGATAATGGACGAGAATTCGATAATACCAGCCTACGAGAATTTTTCAAATTGTATGACATTGAACCGTACTATTTGACGCCTGGCCACCCTGATTCGCAAGGACTTCTAGAACGAGCGCATTCCACCCTTATCGAATTCTCAACGCTCTTCAATTGGAAAACAAGAATAGGACAACACACGAAAACATGAAATTAGCCCTAATAGCGTTCAACAACACGCTTAATTCCAATCTAAAATTAACACCCATGAAGATTACATATGGAGTTTTTAAGAATCCATTTATGAACAATTTAGCTAATACGTTAGTAACAGAGGAACGAACGAATGATTATCTGGATAAGCTGAAAACAATTCACAATTTAATTAAAGGAAAGATAGTAACTGAGAAGGAGACCAGAACAACGAGAGTAAATCAAGACCGTGAAAAAGAGGTTGAAATTCCGGATGAACCGTACATTAAGACGACGTTCAATAAGAAGAATAAGCCGAAATATTTCAAGGTGAAATATGATAAGAACACCAATCTAGCGACAAATTCAAGAGCGATCCAAAAACGCCCCTTCAAGATTCATCCCAATCGCATTAAGCGACCACGTAAAGTGAACAAAACTAATGATAATTCTGTTTCAGATGAACGAACACCTCCGCCGAAGGCGAAACAACCCAAAGATCTGCCACAAGACAAGTCTAAAACTGGCAGACTTCACCCTCCTGATTGAGGGCTGCCTGGCAGCCCTCAACCTGGCACATGTGGACGCATTCAAGACGACTGACCTCTCACGATCAGCAGGAGTCGTACTCATCCGAATTCAGGACGCTTTCATCATCAACGGAACCTACACTTACGTGCATAACATCAACATAACAGCTTTACACAATGAACTTTCTAAACTTAGGAATTCAATACAATTGTTAAATAGAAAATAAACCGATAAAACGAAAATTAAATTACTTCAATTACATCTCGATCAAGTTACCATGAAATTCGATCATATTTTGTTAAATAAATTTCGAATAAAAAGAGGTCTTATTAATGGATTAGGTTCCGCTATTTCTTGGTTAACAGGAAATATGGATGCTGACGATAAAGCTGATTATGATGAAATTTTGGCAAAAGTGCATTCCAACGAAATTAGTTTAGAACATGATCTTAAGAATCAGGTTTCAATTAACAAAAATCTAATCAGTCGCTTTAACAATGGAATTGATATAAGCCACGCTAATAATTTGAAACTTAACAATTATTTTAATTCTGTAAACAGTAAATTTGATTCTGTAGAGCTGAATGAACAGCATCATATTTTGTTTGACAAACTAACAATAATTCACAATACAATAGATGATAATAGAAACTAGTTTGAAATTTTGTAAACTTAACATAATTCATTCAAGTATCTTCACTTTTGACGAGATGGCGCTTGTCATCAGAGATATTAAATTACAATTGATATCCGATGAGCCTAAGTGCTTAAATCTAATTTGTACCAAACACTTTTTATGCCGTCTTATCCTGTAAAAATGGACAATGAAGTAATTACGATACATGTTATCCATCATTAGTTATTAGAGATCATGAATTGTATCAAGGCGATTGCCAGTTATTAAATAATAATTATTATTGTAGAAATGCCACACAAGTTGCTAACAAGTGTGTAGAAGAATTATTGGTTAGTGATAAGAAATTGAATAGATGTAGGACTTTAGTTATCAAAGGGTATAGTTCTTTTATTAAATATATTCCGATTATAAACCAATATTTAATGTTTAACATCAGAAAGAGTTCAATTGTTCACGGTTCAAGAAATATTGTAACATATCCAAAATCTAAACAACTATCAGCCATTGAAAAAGATGAAACATTATTAAATTTAAGTGAACCTTATACATTTTGGGAAAGTAATGTTCTATATCCTACTGAAGTACCGACATATGAAAATAAAATAATCACTAATTTTACTTTTGATGAAATACATAAAGCAAATACTTATTTAGAGCCATTTATGATTGATGAAGATTTTGAAGTTAGTAGCAACATATCAGAATATGCTGTTTGTATGTAAATGGTATGCTTAATACTTATTATATTATGTTTTGTTTTTCATTCTCATGTATCCAATAACAAACTTGTGATTCCAGACAAAAAATCAGATACTGTACAATTCCACTTATAAAATTCTAAAATATTTCTCACACCCCAGCTACCCTCATGAAGGTGAGGACACCTCCATCTTAATGGGGGAGAAATAGATTTAAAAACTGTAAAGTAAGCACATTGTACTAGTATTTAAACCTCTGTAAGATTATTTTCCGCGTCATTCCGTTACCAATAGTCATGCTGCCATTATGTACGTGTTTTATTCGTTAAATAAATCGTTTTAAAAGTGAGTTGCGCGTTCGTCTATCTTATCTTATGACAAAGATGTTGGGTAGCTACTGTGAATCGGTCTTGCTGCTCCAAGATCCACTCTCACACTGACATGTTTATTTACATCGTCTCTCTAAAAACTTTAAAAAATGTCACCAGTAATACCTGCGCCACACTCTCACTCAGTCGCTTGCCAAGCGACTCGCTGTATACATCTATAGGACGCAGAGTGAAAGCGAGCGGTGGCATAGTAGCCATCCACACTCTGGCGCCCGTACACACTTGGCAAGAGTGTGGAAGCGACATAAAATGTTTGCAAAAGCCTGTAATTTTTGTAAAGTGAGTACCTGTACAGCCTCAGTAAGGAGCTGAACAGCTGACGACTCGACTGCATCGAGCTCATACTGCCATGCGCAGTGCAGCATGCGCACATACAGGAACGCATCATCGGGAAGCAGCAGCTCATCACTGCAGAACCGGTTCGGAGTTGGCTCGTCGCCTCTGAACAGCGACGTGTTGCACTGCTTCACACTGTCCTGGCCCTACACACACAAATTAATCAAAACAATTAACCAATTCATCACAAACAATAAACAAATTAATAGTTTGGTTTATTCTTCTGAATGAGAGAAGCACTATAAAAACCTGCTGACAGAGTCAAGAGTATTTCTGGGTAATACTGCAATAGAGGAGGAACAACCGGAAATCCCTTTGGTACAAGATGAAGTAAGTAAAGCAGTAAGAGGTTTGAAAAATAATAAGTGAGCAGGGCCAGGAGGTATTAATCCAGAACTGATCAAGTATGGCTCAGAAAAGTTATTTCGGATCTTGAGAATGGTATTCCAACGGATAATTAATGGAGAGAAGGCACCAGAAGAATGGAAAGTCGCACATACAGGGTCTGTATAATAAGTAATCGGACTGACCTCAGGAAATTTTTTGTTGGCAAAATATGTACAATTTTTCATTAGATATCTTCAAAGTAGTCCCTATTGGAGTCGATAACACGCTGATACCGGATTTTCAAATCTCTGAACGCTCCCTGGAAGTCGGCAACCTCTATGCTGTCTAGAGCCCTCGTCATAGCACGTTGAACGTTTTCCAGAGTCCCGAACCGCGTCCCCTTAAGTTGTCTCTTGATCTTGGGGAACAAAAAGAAGTCCGGTGATGCCATATCCGGGCTGTAAGGAGGATGTGGCAACGTTAACGTCGACTATTTGGCCAACTGCTCGGTGACGAGCAGGCAGGTGTGCGACGGAGCATTGTCGTGATGGAGGAAGGAGGATCCACGAATTGGCAATCCCCGGACGGACTCGATGAACCCGGGCGGTTAGTCGACGGAGCACTTCTCTGTGGTACTGGTCTTTACAGTTTGGCCGGGTGGCAAAAACTCTTTGTGATACTAATACCATAAAATTGTAACAGTAATTATATAATTACATTGAACTACTTTTAATTACAAACTACAATGTAATAATAATGAATGTATTGTTCGCCTCATCATCATCATCATCATCTGTGGCGCTACAACCCGCTGCAGGTCTTGGCCTCCTCCAGTATTCACCCCCATTCATCTCTGTCTTCCGCCCTTGCTTTCCAACCTCTGGCTCCAATCACTTGTGCGTCCTTGTCAACACCGTCCATCCAGCGCAGTCTCGGCCTTCCTGGTCTTCGCCTCCCTTCCATCCTGTACAGCATGAGTCTCCTTGGTGGGTATGTCTCATCTGCCCGAATAAGGTGACCAGCCCATCGCAGTCTACCAATTTCGATCATTTTAACCACATCAGGTTCACGATATACTCGGTAGAGCTCCTCATTCTTCCTCCTCCGCCAGTTCTCATCCACTTTTATTCCACTACAGATGCTTCGCAGTACCCTCCTCTCAAAAACTTTGAGTTGGCTCTCGTCTTTTTTGGACAGTGTCCATGTTTCACAGCCATACATGAGTATTGGCAGGATTAGCGAGCGATATATTTTAAACTTTGTGGCTCTGCTCAGCACTTTGTTTTTTATATACTTGGAGAGACCATAAAAGCATCTGCTGGACAGGAAAATTCTCCTTTCCACCTCCTTTGTTGTTTCGTTTTTACCATCGACCTGGAGCCCAGGTATACAAAATCATCTTTAACCTCAAAACAGTTATCATCCATCTGAAGCCTCTCCCAAATGTTGTGGTTCGTTGATGTGACCATGACCTTTGTTTTGTTTTCATTTATGCGGAGGCTCATTTGCAATGCTGCATTTTTAATATTTTTAAAGGCTTCCTTCATATCATTCACCGATCTTCCAATGATATCAATGTCGTCTGCGTACGCGAGAATTTGGGTTGATTTATGAAAAAATATTCCCTTCAGTGTTGAGTTTCGACTCAAGAATGACTTTTTCTAAAGCTATATTAAATAACATGAAAGAGCATCTCCTTGTCTCAGCCCTGCCTCCATCTCAAAAGGTTCCGACAGAATGGTTTTGTATCTTCACCCGGCATACAACTTTAGACAAGGATGCTTTTGTAAGGTTGATGAGCTTCCTTGGGAATTGAAATTCCTCCATGGCTTCGAATTGCCTTACTCTCAGGATACTGTCATAGGCCGCGTTGAAATCCAAGAAGAGGTGGGAGGTTCCTGTTTTATATTCATGAGCCTTCTCTAGAATCTGTCGCAGCGAGAATATTTGATCTATTGTAGAGCATCCGAAGCGAAATCCTGTCTGATACTTTCCTACACACTTTTCCATTGTTCGCCTACAGAATATAATTAAAACATTTGATGATAAATTAGAAATGGTAACAAATATTTTTGATAATTTTCATTTATTACGGTACTCTTCATAGTCTATCAGTATTCAAGACTACTTGTATTTGAATCGAGTCATAGGTTATAGTGGCTTAATTGAAATTCAAGAGGAATGAAAATATCAATCGTATTGTACATTGAGATGATTTGAATCCTGATTCAATAATACAGTAGTAGCCTAGGCCGAGCTTCATCTTTTGTTTCAAAGATTGATAATTTCTGATCTATAAGAAAAATAAGAAGAAGAACGTATAATTCTTATTCATAAATGATTGCAACCTGAGAGTATTGATAACTACGGTACAAAAGGATCGATAAAAATCATGAGCTATCGCCCTTGAGTTGTATGTAAGCATATGTATCTGTTTCAACAGGTGATAATTGAACAAACAGCATCGAATAATTTATGGGGCAGTCAACAATACGTTTCAGAATTTTTCACAAGAGATAAAAAACAGAACAGCTAACAGATGACAGAGTTGAAGCTGTTGAATCTCCGTTAACATCACTGCATCAGTTTTAGAATACAAATTGTAATTTTATTGAAAAAATAAAATGATAAATTAATAAAAAAAGTGTGATATAATATAGTGAATCAAAAATAGCTAAGGAATGATGGAACATGGAAATGAAAATTGAGAATAAATTTGTATAACAAATGAAGCCAAATATAATTATAATGTATTAAAAAATGAGAGATACTTTTCAGATCTGAATAAACTTAGTTTATTATAGTACCTAGAAGAATTGGAAAAATATATTAGGTTATAAGAATTCATTTGTTTTGATGATGAGATACAATTTTGAGAAACTATAACTTGGAGTGAGGGAGTTTAAAGTTTATTTGATGAATATCAGCAACAGGTAGACTGCCTGTATAAACCTTAGTCATGACATTAAAAGAAACTAGGTAACATTTTTTCACACTTTTAGTTATTATATAATTAAATTTAGCCCAAAAAATCCTATATTCAAAAGCTAGCGTACTCGATCATGGAAAAAGCGAGGAGAAGGTTGGAAGGAAAAGATGATATCATGCCTTAGTCTTACAGTAAAAATTGTGATTGTAGATAGAAAAAAGTTTATAGTAATTAGTTGACTCACTTGTACTATGTGATGAGATCGACTTTTCTTTTTGCCGGATGACAGTTTGCTTCTCTTTGATGGATGTTCAGATTCAGAGCTCGGTACATGGGGTGAAGAAGGTGCGTTAGAATATTCGTTACAGGCTTTGAGCAACTGGATGAAAAGTTGGTTGTGGATCTTCATTTGTTCTGCGTTCAATATTTTTCTCACCTCATTATCAAAATCTTCCTTAGACGTCTGAAAATAATGATAATAATAATATTATACATCACTGCATCAGTATTGGAATGAAGATAGTAATCTTATTATTTATTTCTTGGTTTTCCTGAAAAATACAGTAGTTCAGAAATAAGTTATATTTAAGATCAATAGCGTTGTCTTCAATGTTAACGAGTCTGTTATTACAGTAGATTATTGTTTCGATTTTTAACTCAGGCCCAGCAAAGGTACGGTTTCAATGTACTGGTAACTGTTAGTTTTTTCAATAGTCAACAAAAACATGTCCGACTTAACGCACAAGCAAAAGGCTTACGTGGGTACCATCCAGAGATATAAATTCTATCCATTGACACCCCATTTGTCAAGATTGAACAGAAAATATGGGAAAACTAGATCCAGTTTTTTTCAATAACTAAGAAACCATCAATTTTACAAAAATCTACAAGAATAACGTTTTCCAGTAAATCTAATAACGAATCCATTTGTCAAGATTGAACAGAAAAAGTAGATCCAATTTCTTGAATAACTAAGAATAATTTTTTTCAGTAAATCCATTATTTGTCAGGGGATCCTAACTCTGAAACTGAGCACAAGCATAAATGTTTATGTTGAGACCTTGCTTAAACCTCAGCACTAAACCCCCCCCCCCCCACAGAGGGGGGGGTTGGGGGGGGCTTGACCCTCTGCCTTTAACCTGAACTACTTGAAAACTCACCTCAGGTTGTATTAAACATTTATTATAAAAATAGATCATGAGTGTTGATAAATTTGGTCGATATTTGTATAATAAAGATAATAATAGTGATATTAATGTTGATATCAAAAATTGATTCAGAATTTTTTCCATTTTTTACAATGTATAACATTAGCTGCAACTTTATACCAAACATCAATCTCAATAATGAAAAAGAATGGAAGTATATGACTGATCCAAACTTAATCCACAATTCTCACTTTCTTCTGGAATCTCTTTTAAAGAATGGTATGAAAAAAAATGTAATAAATATAGGTGAAAAATCTTAGGTTTAGGTGAGTACACCCAGAAAGAAATTGTAGATGTAGGTGAGTACACCCAGAAAAAAATGTAGGTTTGGTTACCCAGACCAAGAACATTATTCAACTTTAATGAAAAATCTAAGCTCATATAGATAGCACTATATCATCACAGTCAGTATTTTGCTTTGAAAGAAGCTGATAAATCGAATAATAATATAAAATGCTTTAAAATAAATTTGGAGAAATTCTATTAGAAGACAAGAACAATTCTACAATTAATGGGATGATACTGAAGGTAAAATATTGATACATTGTAGATAATACTTTTGATTTGAATATTGTCTAGTTCTTTTATTTTATAGAAGATTTTAATACTCTTTTTACTGTTCCACTCAGTGGTGTATATTCAAACTCATTATCATAGAGGATTAAACAGTAGGCACTGGTTTTTTCTGAGAAATTATTTGTTGTTTCCAATGTAACTTTATGTCTATTGCACCAGATTTCAATAGTTCATTTGCTTACTACAGTCTATAACAACCAATGGTGCATATTCATCAAATGTTTTATACTCAATTGATGTACTGCTGTTATAAGGATAGTATTCATTTTGGAATTCAGAGAACATGTGATACAATAAATGTTTATTACCAACAATATTTTCATAGGGGAATGATTGAGCATTTAAATAGAGATTAACATTGTTCAGATTACAGAAATCAAAATGTGACCTGTTAGCAGTTATAACATTTTTCCTATTCTTTTGTAATCCAAGAATAATGAATCTAGGTTTCAATATGTTTGAAGTTGTCTTAACTGTCCATTGAAGATTAGTAGTTTCAGGTAATTGTGGAAATTCATGCAATTCCCATGATCTGAATGGAATGGTAATTGGTATATCACTATGTGTTAAACTCAGCAGATCAAGACGAACAGTGTCAGAAGCATGTATATAGGGTACTTTCCATTGTAGTTTTGTAATATCAATTTTCACCGATTTTGCTGTCTCTGATTCAATACAATTTAAGTCTGATGATGATCTTAATAGAACAATTTCCTGACGAACATTTAATAGAACTTTTCTATAGTCTTCCATTACACCTAACCACATATCCAAAGGAATGCAAAAGCAGAATTTATCTAAACTTTCCATCCAGTCAACTTCCATCCTGCATTCTCCATAATTTTTTCATTGAGTTTTGATTGACGTAGATAGTTTCATGGTTGTTGTCAATCCTACATTACGTGTGCGATCAACTTCAACCCCTCCCAATTCATATCTGATTTCATCAAATAGGTATGCAACTCCATTATTGATAAGTGAAAAGTCCTTGGTTTCAACATCATTCTTATCTTTCACTTTGATTTCGCCTTCAATTATGAGAAAACTTCTACTTGGAAGTGTATAAATATCTTCTTGTTTTAAACTAATTCGAATTTCATCATTGTAATGAATGTCTGTTGAATATATGGTGTGTGAGTGATATACTCATATTTGGTAATACTCTCAGCAACAGGTAGACTGCCTGTATAAACCTTAGTAATGACATTAAAAGAAACTAGGTAACATTTTTTCACACTTTTAGTTATTATATAATTAAATTTAGCCCAAAAAATCCTATATTCAAAAGCTAGCGTACTCGATCATGGAAAAAGCGAGGAGAATGTTGGAAGGAAAAGATGATATCATGCCTTAATCTTACAGTAAAAATTGTGATTGTAGATAGAAAAAAGTTTATAGTAATTAGTTGACTCACTTGTACTATGTGATGACATCGACTTTTCTTTTTGCCGGATGACAGTTTGCTTCTCTTTGATGGATGTTCAGATTCAGAGCTCGGTACATGGGGTGAAGAAGGTGCGTTAGAATATTCGTTACAGGCTTTGAGCAACTGGATGAAAAGTTGGTTGTGGATCTTCATTTGTTCTGCGTTCAATATTTTTCTCACCTCATTATCAAAATCTTCCTTAGACGTCTGAAAATAATGATAATAATAATATTATACATCACTGCATCAGTATTGGAATGAAGATAGTAATCTTATTATTTATTTCTTGGTTTTCCTGAAAAATACAGTAGTTCAGAAATAAGTTATATTTAAGAGCAATAGCGTTGTGTTCAATGTTAACGAGTCTGTTATAACAGTAGATTATTGTTTCGATTTTTAACTCAGGCCCAGCAAAGGTACGGTTTCAATGTACTGGTAACTGTTAGTTTTTTTAATAAGCAACAAAAACATGTCCGACTTAACGCACAAGCAAAAGGCTTACGTGGGTACCATCCAGAGATATAAATTCTATCCCTTCAAACCAACCGTTTGAAGCTGACAGAGTTGATGTATACAGAGGGAGTTCAATGGTATGCTTTTTCTACGAATAGGCACGTATATGCGCTAGATTTGCTGACATTTTCCGATAAAAACTCATGACTGTTTGCTACTACAATATGAGACAAGACCAAATTTGTTCCAATAATTGAGTTATGAGACCTTTGGTATCTTGTGGAAGAGCGAAGGGTCGGTCCTTGAGAAGAAAAAAAGATTCCATTTTAAATGATTAGCTTAAGATTTAGAAACAGTTAATAAGTCGCTACTCAAAACAAGTGTTTCACTTATGCCAGCAGATCTTCAACTCCAACTATTTCACAGATAGTTGATACAGATATTTAGAATAATAATTATTGTTTTTTCTAATTTAGGCCTACACATCTTTGTATCGTTTGTTTTTTTGGTGGAACAAATTGAATTGAATTGAACCATTCATAGGATTTATACAGTAGGCTAAATAGGCCTATAGAATAGAATAGAATAGAATCTTTATTGCAGCAATATCTGAGGTCATCAGATACAATACAAGTGTCAAATATATACAACATGATACAAAATAAAAATATATTACATCAGTAAGTTACACTATCAGTACCCTATGATAATATGTCACCTGATTTTCAACTTATAACCGAATATTCCTAGCTAATGTATAAAAATCGTCAATCTTGTTTAAAGGGTTAGCTGCTAAGAAACGTTTCATATGAATTTTAAAAGTTCCATTCTCCATATTTCTAAGATCTTCAGGAAGTGAATTAAACAATTTTATTGATAAAAATAGAAATGTTTTTTGTGTACTAGAATAGGTATACCGATAAGTAGTCAAATTACCCCTATTTCTAGTGTTATGGCTATGAACTACCCCCTGCTCCACAAACTTCTCCAAATTCTCCTTAACATAAATAAGGCTCTGTTGAACAAATATTGAAGGTAGAGTCAATATTCCCAGAATTTTAAAATGCTCATCACACTGTGCTCGCTTAGAAAGCCCACAAATCAGTCTGATAGCCTTTCTCTGTATTCTAAAAAGTCTACCACTGTAAGCTCTGGAACCCCAAAGTATGGTGCCATATGACAGATGAGAATTGATGTGAGCATAATAAATCACCTTTAAAACATCCAAACTGACATATGACCTCAGTTTTCTAATTAAGAATTATATTATAGCACTTATTCCCAAAAAGTATGATGAGCAACTTGAAAGATGCTTACCTGCAAACTGAACCACTGCTTCAGAGCTTGCAGATATCTGGAAAATAAACAAAGTGATCAATACATGTGAGATATTGAATTATCGCAATGTACTACAAATATTACTATTAATACTACGCTGCCGGCCAGGTTACCCGAGAGGACTTGAGCTGTCCTACATTGGAAGCGTAATTTCTCAGTCTGGAGGAAACAAACACCAGACTCTCCTAGCCATTGCTCGGTCTGGAGACGAGATTCGAGACTGAACTGGGCTGAGCACATCTAAATTGGATTGTTTTTAAACCAGTCGCACAGTAGCATTTTAGCCCAGTCAATAAAGAGATTGATGCGCAACAAATAAGGGGAAAGCTGAATTTTTGCAGGGTGTGTGAGTACACATAGAACATAATCTGGAACTGTAGAGTCCGCATCATTCCCCGTTTGCTTAATTGGATAAAGCAAATACAGTTTGCGAGAGGATAAACTAGGTTCCTATTACGAGAGTCATTTTTAGCAATGCTACACCCAACAAAATAGCAATGGGTCATATTGAGTTTCACTTGGTAAAAACTTGCCTGGAATGGGAGTGTCTCAAATCTGCGAGATTTTAATTTGACCAACTAAGGCCTTGTTTTGTGCAATAAGGGTTTTAAAGTAAAAGGAAAGTTTAGGTTTTGCTTTCAAATTGCATAATATTATTTGAAATGTGTTGTTAATTTTTTATGATAAACACAAATAAAAAAAAGTTGAAATACTCGCACATTTAATTTCTTCCATTTCAATTTATTTATTTACGTATCATACAATTTTAACAACACAATTACAATAATTATAAAATATTAAAACCCACATAGACTATTATGTCCGTGTGTGGGTTCTTAAGATTAGCAGCAGTTCTTAAGATTAGCTGTGTTACAATAAAAAAATATTGGGCTATATAAGTATAAGATACATACGGTAAATGAAATAAAAATAGATTATATATAATATATTTTTAGTATTAATTAAATTGGGAGAAAATTAGATAATCGGCTTGTAATAATACCAATTTTATAATTTATTAGTAATAATTATTTTCATCGTACCAGAACAGCCGGGATCGCTTCTTGCAACATGTAGGCTATTTGTTAACAAAACAAATTAAAATAAAAATTTCAAACATAAGGTGATTTGATTAAATTCTCTGTATCCTGCTATCCAACATGCATTAACCATTCAGAAATTCTGCGCTTTAACACAACTCGGCCCGCCTCAGCCTCAACTATTTCAGGGAGAAGGTTTCTATACAGCCATTGCGAAATGTAGAATGAAAAATGAAAATTTAAAATATGGCACTAACGAATGACATGCCGTAAAAATGCAGCAGCATCCAAAATGGCAATGTTGCTTACTGTACTGTTGTTCTTCAATGCTTATAGAAAATGAGGAGCCAGAGCTCTCTTACTGGTACCGGCAATCATGAAATGATTCTTGAAAATCTTGATCAATTAGTATTTTTTGGTATTGATATTTATTTGTGACATGACGCAATCGATCCCGCATGTTTCAACATAGGAAACCATAACTCTTCTCGTATTAGTCTGAATATACTAATCATCTGTTGCAATCGATAGTTAAAAGTTCCAGAGTAATATTGAAAACTGAATTACTTTCAAATGTCTCATAAATTCGACCGGCTTTTCCCACGAATAGGCGGGCACATTTTACATTTCTACAGCACAGGCTAGAGTAGCTACAACATAAGTTTGCAAAAGACTGAAATTGTTATAAAGCAGAGGGCATATTCTGGTAGCCGGTATGGCTATCCTGCTGCGCAAACCCTCAATAATTCCTCAAACTTGATATAAACTATTCTCAACTCCCTTAAAGAAAATTACGATTTAAAAGTAGCGAAGTGATCGATGATTTACTGATCGAAAAATGATGTTTATCTTTTACCAGAGAATAAACAATCCTATATAGGCCTACGTTTTTTTCTGCTTGTAATACTCTTAAAGCAGGTTATGAAAATATAATACTGTACGGTATATTGTTCTACTAAACTCCTATGGTAGGTACCCCGTTTTGTTGCTTTGTTGAGAGGTTTTGGACATCAACCACTTTCAAATTGAGACAACCATAAATCGAAATTTAAACAATTCGGATTTACATATTGATTACATATATAGATTTACATACAGTATGTTAGAGTTGATAGGCCAACACCAGGTGCTGGTTGCACAACAGCCGGTCAAATTTTAACCGTGATTAATTCTACAAGAACCAATCAGAGAAGCCGTCTTTTCAAAAACGCCTTCTTTGATTGGTTCTCGTGGAATTGATCACAGTTGAAGTTAACCGGCTGTTGTGCAACCGGGCCTATGATTTTTAAATTTTATATTATTTTTTGAAGATGTGTTGCATTTGATTTGGTGTTCCGACAATAAACAAATCTTAAATCATACTCACGTTGGAAATTTGTCTCCAAGCGAATCCATCAAACAATTTTTCACCAGAATAAGTCCAGAGATATGCGTCATGTTTACTAAATACTAAACAAACAAAACAAATGTACATATAATACAATTATTATAGTTGACTTTAGAGGTTATAAATTATTGTTAAACAATTGTCGCCTTTCAATTCAACACACACGACGTCGATCAGCTGTCTGCTTCACAGCTGCGAGATTGTAGCGAACCTATCGAGTGAAGTAGAAACTATTGAAAACTGAAAAGTTTTGCAGACGACAATAATATTACGTTATAATATAAATAGGTAGGGGAAATGGACAAGAGAAATTAGTTTGTCCGCAGCATTCCTTGTATCATGACTAACTAAAAGCAATAACCTTTCTTATTTAATAATTTCCTTTGTTTTATTCATTAATCACTATTGTCCTAATTTAAGGTATATTACTTATTATCTAAACAAGCTTTTAAGAAAAAGTGATCAAAGTAATTTTTTCAAGTTTTTGTAAACTAACTGCACACAAAAGTAGGTAGCCTACCTACAATGGATTTGATTCATTTTATTTGTACACTTGGAATTTTTACTTTATTTAATGTTATTGCTATTTCTGAGTCAGAAAAACTTCAATGTATGGATGAGGACAACAAACCAGTTGATTGGTGAGTGTCATTATTATTTATTGTTTATTTACTTATAGGCTACAAAGAATCTTAAATATATGCCTACTATTAAACTGATATCTTTCCTCTAAAACTTTTGTTGGTGAGTTACTTGAATGTTTTTATGATATATACTACGGTACGTTAGGTAGTTTATTGAATTTCCATAGAACTACCTCATTATTTTGTATTGTCTTTTGTATCTTAGACTTGCGGTTTCACCAGGCTTTATTTTAAGATCAAAGATATACTAGTGATCCCCTGGGTTTGAGAACTCGCTCCAAAGCTGTTGTAATCTGTGAAACCCGCAAATTTTAATTAAAAGTAGCCTATAGGTTACAGAGTTTATAAGTTTATAAAAATCATGAAAAAAACTAATAAATATTTCTCTGACAAGAATAATTTGACAGTACGTTTTATTGGGGATCCCATTTGAAATGAAAAATTACTCTTTTGCTCTAACATTTTTGACCCTGATATAAAACTCAGGTCCACTACGGGTTCGTCACTGTGCCACAAGGTTCAGTGATTATTCCTGGTAATGATAAATGATCTTTGATTTATGGGCAACATCCTCATGTTTGCTGACGATGCCATTATTTTCGCAAGGGGGAGAGCGCCAGACTAGTCAAAGAGGTTGGCAACGGCTATTTTTGAGCAGGCGAAGCAGTGGTTCACAATCAACGAGCTGATGCTTAGCTGATGCTAATTAGCTGATTAGCTGATGCTAATGAAAGCAAAACCCAGGAGACAACATACACTCTTGTTTGGGGGCAGCTTAACGATCTCACAGAAGTGGAAGCTATGGGGTTTACACTGGATGCTAAACTTGGCTGGAGTAGCCACATTCATAACATCTGTCGGAAACTAGCCAGAGTGATGTACCTACTGAGACTTTGAAGCCATTAATCTCCAGGAAGCATCTGGTGGAGGTTTATTTTGCTATGTTTCATAGCCATATCAACTATGGACTTCAGTTATGGGGGCATGCTCCAGGCTGTAAAGATGCTCCAGCAGAAGAAAGCTCTAAGGATCCTGGATTCGGCGGGCTACTTGGACCGCTGCCAACCCATCTTTATCAAGCTAAGAATACTCACGGTATACAATCAATATATCTTGCTCTCCCTGTTGCACGCAAGGGATAATTTCCACTTGCTCACAAGAAGAGAAGACAGACACTCCTACAACACCAGAGGAAAAGCGAAAATAGACATCCCTTTCTGCAGGCTGAGTAAGAAGAAGGATTGTTTTCCAATACAAGCCCTGAGGATTTGCAAAGCCTTACCTGACAGTGTGAAGAACTTTGACGACTGGAGCTTCAGAACAGAGATCAAGAACTGGTTAATAGAGTCTCCATTCTATTCAGTGGAGGAATACTTTGAGGCCACTAGAAGCATCAGCTGAACGTCGAGTGATAATAAATTAATGTGATGCCTACAGGCAAGGCCATCTCGATAAAGTTGAATGATTACTATTCTTAATTAATAATTTGATTGTATGGTAAGAGATGTTGTGGTATTTCTCCATTATGAAAGAATTAGACGTTGATGTTGTCAATACCACTTTAATTCTTAATTCCTATTCTTAATTGTTTTATATTTTGATATGTTTGACTAAGTTTACAAACGTAAATAAGTGTATATTATTGATATAGTTTAAATGTCAACCCTACGACAAGGACCAAGTCAATCACAGTCAATCCAGATATCTGGTCATGACTAAGAAGAGAAGTATGAAGTAAGTAAATCCGAATTCATTTCTTAAAATGAGAAGGTGGTCATGTGATACATGATTGTTGCTTTAATTTAGGGCTTTCTATGTTTTTATGGAAATAAATAAATGATTCGATACGTAGTTCCAAGAGAAAATAAATAGCGAAAAGCGCACATTGATATCTCAATCCGTATCAGTTTGTTGATGTTGAAGTTGTATATTAACCAGCTGTTAATATACAACAATGAAGCACTTTCATTCAATTAACAATACCATGAAGAATTCATCCTCAAAATTCCATAGATTTATTTCTTACCGAATTTGAAATTATCTGTCCCAAAAATTTAAACTTCAGGCGATCATATTTTCTAAAGTAATTATCGGAAAAAATGTTTTCCTGAGAAAACTCTTTCATTTTGATAGATTGATAGTATAAAAGTTGAAAAACGTTGAAAAATATCATCCAGTAGAAAGGTTTTATAGCCTTTGCACAGGCTTTACCATTGAACAGCTTTCGAAAATTGGTTTTATTAGAGAATAATTTGAAATTGGCACATTTGATTGTGGTTTAGGTGACCAGCTAGAGTTTTTGAACAGTTTGGATGGGGAAGTTGTCCTGATTTAATTTTTTTCCTCATCTTCACTTTTCTCTTTCATCAGTCAAATTTAGTGTATATTCATCATCAAATGAATCTGGCTCAACATGTAGGCCACAAATAATATTTGGTATCTAAATGTTACTGATAACGTTTTTTCCAAACTCTGAGAAGTCTATTTCTTTATTGATGGTGATAACTTGGTACAGTATCGCTTATGAATGAGAATGACATAGCAATAAATCCTCAGAACACCGTATCTTATGTTTGAAGGATCCAAATGTTCAACGAACCCCACAAGTCAACCGGAGCTTATTGTGTGTCCCAATTGCGCTAGTTGGGCAAACCAATACCTGTGTCCTTTACAAGATCCAGGAGTTTTTCCGTATACTAACATCCCATTCATCACCTAGTTGCTTGCGGCCAAAAAAAACCCTTCTCCTTGCCCATAGTCTCTCGCAATCCAATGTGATATGCTTGGCAGTCTCTTCAGACAGATTGGGCCTCGTGACCTACGTGAGTTCCACTCCTGGCCTTCTTTGTTGGTCCTCCCGCTGAGGGAGGGGTCGTCAAATTGCCTCTAGGAGATGGCGCCTGGTCACTCATCCTCTTGACCCATTTGTGCCTGGAGTTTCACCCATCTCTGTTCTCTTGGTTTCTTCTTTATGCCCCTCCGAAACTAAGCAGGGTCAAAAGCCTCACCTCTCCAAAGAAGTTTTGCCTAAATGGCCGCCCTTCTTTGAGCAGTGATGAGGTTTGGTTTCTCCACCCGCAAACTGCTTGGTTGCTCTATTGTATCCTTAGACATTCCTGCAGATCCTTAAAAAACACCGCAACTCATCATATAGCGAATAAATTTCACTGTAAAAAATATGGCACAAAAGGTGACAAACACAATAGATTGAATCAATGGAACATCTCTCCAGCGCGACAATGATATCAGCCGATTGAGCATTATGAAAAAGTTGAAGTCACAAATGTAGGCCTGCAAACATTACACTACTAGGGGAAAAAATCTCCCGTGAGGCACTCTGTGCCTGAGAACCAGTTAAATTTTAATCGTGATTAATTTCACGAGAACCAATCAGAGAAGCCGTCTTTTCGAAAAGATCTTCTCTAACTGGTTCTCCTGAAATTAATCATGATTAAAATTTAACCGGCTTTTGTGCAACTGGGCCTCAGTGTACCTTTGCGGGTTGATGTTTACCCTTACCCTTATAATTATTTTAGTTGCCTAATCGTTGTATATGAGTACCCTACCCACCTATTATTATTGAACAGAAAAAAACTGATGATATATATATATTTCAGACTATTTCATAATTATTTTTAAACGAAAATACAAATTAAATGTTTTAAATCACCCGAAGACTTCTGCTACTGGAAATATTGACAACAGGGTTAAAAGCTAGATGGAAATTCGATGAGAGCAGCTATTCAAAAATTATTTGCCAGCCAGGGAATCGATTCCGTTATTTCCTTTGATGATCAGGCATGTTTACCCAAACTGACAATCTCTGGATAGCAGCGCTCATTTTATACGAAGCCATAGCGGCCAGTCAGTCTATAGATGGAAACTAATGAGAAATCGCATTTATTCAATGCTAATTGATGAATAATAATAATTATTAACATCCAGCTGTTAACCCTGTTGTCAATATTTGCAGTAGCAGAAGTCTTCGGGTGATTTACAGCATTTAATTTGGATTTTCGTTCAATAATAATTATGAAATAATCAGCATTTGAATAAATGCAATTTCTCTGTAGTTTATTAATTGTATAAATTTTCAACTGTAGTTTATTTCATATTTTATATAACTTATTCTCAATATTATAATTCTAGTTTCTCATTCTAGTTTTAATTTTGCAAGTGTCGTTTTTTCTAAGGATATTGAATTGATTAATATGACAGTAAACCTATTAAGTTATTAATAGTTGCCAATTTGATAAATTATCAGGCACTGCTCTAAAAATTTCGATTTAAGACAGTGTTACAGTGGTAATGATGTACACAATGACTTCTCATTGTCTCTGTAATGTACCAACAGGTTCATACTATACAAATTGCCAACATCGGAAAAACCTAAAGGAAGCACTGATGAATCGTATGGCAAAAAGTACTTGTATATGAGCTCTAGCACTATAAGGTCGCCCGGTTGGAAAACCCCCAAAAAACTGATCAGTGATCCAGATTCGATGCCTGGTAATACATTGAAACCACTCTATGCAACAGGAAGATCGGTATGTATTTTTTACTATGGTCAAATAAGTAATAGAAATGTAAATCCCCGTAAAGTAGAATTATCAGCGAAATTGTTGACT
This sequence comes from Nilaparvata lugens, assembly GCF_014356525.2. Classification (NCBI taxonomy): domain Eukaryota; kingdom Metazoa; phylum Arthropoda; class Insecta; order Hemiptera; family Delphacidae; genus Nilaparvata; species Nilaparvata lugens. Next base: position 46,882,133 of record NC_052509.1, read on the forward strand.
CTTAGTTGGAGAGGAATTAGAGTTCTTCCTGCTTTGATAAAAGGTGGAAGGTCGATTCAGTATTGATAAGTACTAATATTCATGTTTTCGACCTATAAATATTGTTTACCATTAGGAAATGACCTGATAAACTATCACAAATGAATGTTAATTATTATTTCAATCCTTAAAATCTTGATGTGGATGATATCTACAAATAAAGAAAGTGCAGTTGTGAATTTAAAAAAAATAGTTATATAGTTACATCATGAGCTCTATAATGAAGGTGGTCTTGAAGTGATAGGTACAACTAAGAAGTTAGAAAACATTGAAAGTACGGTATGATTTGAAGCATTTCTTACATACAAGTCATAAACTTGAACATCACCAGCAAAAAGCAATGAACAAAGTTGTTGGAATAATCTTTATCCTGCAAAAGTTTTTCATGTACTGGGCTTTCTTCTGGCTGCACCAGTTGGTATTTGAGGTTGTAATTTATTACTATCTATTATTTTGATTTTCAATTTCAGGGCCAAATTTGGGTTCTATACAATGATCAGCCTCCATCAGAGGCCAAAGTGAAGGGTACATGTGGCCACTCGAAAGGTGTTGTGGCTGCTAATAGAGAGGGAGGCTTCTGGATGGTTCACAGCGTTCCGAAATTCCCAGACGGGCCCAGCAAAGGCCAGTATAGTTATCCAGAAAGTGGTTCCAATAACGGGCAGACCTTTCTATGTATAACTATGGGAAGCCAAGAAATAGAGAAAGTTGGTAAGTGAATTTCAACTAGCAATTTTTGATTTATTGATAGTTTGTACTTTTTTAGAGACTCTTGTTACTTGGAATGAGAGATTCGTCTATTGCACAATGAAGTTGGAAGCGGTTTAACTGAGTGGTCGCGCTGATAAGCTATCGCTTGTATAAGTTGAGAACCATGTACCTGCTACTCCCGTTGGAAGGGTGACCACAGCCAACTCCTCTGAATACGGTGTATAAGTTAGAAAATCGCTTCCCGGTGGTTCGGAACCCACCTAAAACTGTAGATCCACATTATCATCCGCCTTATTACCCACGCACATGCTTAGAGCTCATATGAGCTTGTGCATCCTCAGAAAAAAAAATTGAGTTCATGATCCAATAGCGCAAAATAAGTTTAACGATAGTGGACCTCATTATATTTTTTCAATGATACTAGGCTAAGTATGAATAAACAAAAAAGAACAGAAATATTGTAAATGTAAATAATACATTTACTGTAATAACCATGCTCGTTACCTGAGATCGATTTTGTTGAATTATGTATTTTCTTAAATAAACTGTATTTGAAATACCATATTGAAGAATATGACCGTAATTCATGCATAAATGTGACACCTTTGTGATAATATGAGTCACACCAAGAATTAAAATCAATCAGAGAAAAACCTACTGCAGATTCTTTCATAATCAATTACAATCGCATGATATTTCATCATTGTGGTATTACAAGTATCATTTAACCTGCAAAGATACCAAGCACATTAAATCTATATTTTTGTTTGAAGGCATGTCTTCAGGATAATCCTGATTGTCTCAGAATCGAGTTATATTGTAAGAAAATACGATAGAGAATAAGAGAATAAATACGAGTATAGAGAATGGATACTTGTTTTTCAACACCAAATTTTCAACGTAATAATCTTCTTCACTCTGGAATTATTGAGACGAGAATTAAAATTTAGAAGAATATTAACCATTCTCCAAATGTGAATGTATTATTATCATCATCATCATCATCATCATCATCATCATCATAATGATTGTTAAACGTTTCATTCAACTTAATTATAATAAAACTTAAATTCAAATTAGATTACAAATCAAACGTAAAATCAATTAGCAGTTTCTAGATCGACCCTGTGAGGGCAAAGCGACACTTGCATTTTGTTAATTCACTCGTAAAAAATGCGATAAATTTGAAAATCTAATGAGTTTTCAATGATTTTATCGCTTAAAGCAGTACCGGTATTTAATCACATTTTTTCAACAAAACATTATATTTTTTTTAAATTTATTGTTTGAAACCCAGTGTTGATTTGGAGTGCTCAACCTAGAACTAACATACGATTAGATCGCACCAACTGTATTTGTCTTTATTTCTCATTTCTGGCACAATTGAAATAGCTATTTTTCAAAGACATATGAAACTTGCACAAATAAGCACGTTTATCTTCGTTTTGGCAAAACCGCATCACAATATCTAATGTATGAAGGAAAAACTGCCTGCTATTAGTTTTGCCAAATCCTTTTTATATATTTAATTAAGGAATAGACATGTTCCAATATAAAAAACGTTCTGTACATTAATAACTGTTTGAAATGTGTAGAAATTGACGATATTCATAAATATTACACCAGTCATTTGTAACTTTTCCAATATATCAAATTCATCAAAACTATGAAAAATATCAAGTGTGGTACTTTTTTCAACACAGGTTCTGGAACTTTATGAAACATTGATCATTAATGAAATGTTCAATTTAACATTGAACTATATATTGAACATTACAAGAATAACTGCTACAAGTTATTTTGTGTTCCAGTCTGGCAGCAAAACATCTTGACCCGGGTAACCGTTTCTCACGTTAATTATTAGTGTTGATTTGTAGTCTACATGAAGACTAAACCAATAATTGGCTCTATTTACACACAAATTACAAGTCTATTAGGAAAATTTGAAGCAATAAGAACCCCCACTTCCGTTTTATCCACAATAGTGTTTTCAAATATTCAGTGAATAGGCTATATGTTGATTATTGGATGTAATACTCACGTTATCATCCAGCTGATTCATACGCGCTAATCCCGGCCTACAATTATCATGTAGCGTTCCGATAATTACTGTGGGCTGAGGGATTTTGGTGGGACAGATCAGATGACTGACATGTATGGCATGCACCATTCCAAGCTGTTGTCATTTAGTGATCATGTGTGATCGGATCGGAAAGCTGCATGATAAGTGTGGCCCAGGCTCAAGTCTCAGACTAATGCGAGCATCATGCTTTGCAAAAATCCAAGCGATGCCTAAATGCATTTCAAATATTCAAAGAATGCATTCTCTCTCTATAATCTGTATGTTTGCTTCATTTATTGCAAGGCGAAACATATTTCTTTTGAGAGTATGCTAGGTTACTCAAACTAGAATAAAAAATGACTCTCATTTGTCAGTTAGAATGAGCCTCACAGAACTAATTATCTACAATCTTTGAAATCCACGTCATTGTTTTGGATTTATTAAAACAAAAATAGCCTAAATTAATTTAACGCATCTGGATGTGCAACACACTATTACATCTTATCTTCTTATGCATTAATTCCATGTCATCTTCATATTCCAAATAGCAGTTGAATTTAGTAGTTACAGTCGCAGTTGTACGTATTAGTTAATTTAAATGACTTATCTGCATGAGTTTATCAAAGTATTATTGTGTTTGTCTAACAGTATATTTAAGAGTATTTACTTAGAGACCAAGTGCTAACAAAAGACAATACATGGCTGTTCTTCATCTATTTGACTTGCATGAAATATTTATTTATTGTTCAATCATTTATTTGTCTTTTGCGAAAACAATGCATCTAGCGCTATTGTTGCTGATTATTTTATCAGCTCAAACAGTGAGTGGATTGCTATTGCTAATATTGGACGCGCATTGTGAGTCATATTTTATTCTTTCGATGAAATAGCTTAACGAATTTTTGTTGACATCATTTGTCATAATGTCGTATTATTTTTAGAAAAGCCAGAATAGATATAATAAGTGAACTTTGTACCATTGATTTTATAATGGAATTGATATGCCTTTTGTAGACGATAATATTGTTATAGAAACAGGTCAAAAACTAGAGATTTATGGATTCTATACCATTGAAGGTCTAAGCTGGGGGAATCCCTTCCGTTTTTTCCATTATTGTTCCCACTAACTAATCTCTTTTAAGTCATATATAATGATATGAGAAAAAACGTTATATAATTGTAGCTCACATGAATACTTTATAATTTTGTAATTCACATGAGTCGAATAAAATTATTGGTATCATCTTTATTATTGATCGATTCGTAAATGTTATCAGTAAGGATTATTTTGTTAGAAAATTATTGATGAAATTTATTTGCCATCACATTTTCTAAAGAGTGTGTTTCAACAATTTCCTATTTTTGTTTTCAGCGGCTCAGCTTCAAATGAATGAAGTGGGCCTCTATTACAATTTCTACGATGAATCACTTGTCACCGTTTATCCAAAATTGGTGTCAATTGCTCAAGGAACTGCATATAAATTAGACACCGACCAAAGCAAGGTGGATATTAAAACTGTTGCGAATAACGTTTTTACTTCTTTTGCAAAGAGCAGAAAATTCTCTAAAGGTCAGTTCGAAATTATTATGACATAAGTAGTTAAAAATGACCCCAAAACATAAAAAGGTACTATGGGATTATTTTAAACTAACAAATCAAGTAGCCTGAATTGAAATACGTTATTAGAAAATACGACATAAGTAATAAAAATAATTAATTGCCAAAATATGGTTACATATCACGAATACAGTTACTTTTTATAAGCTGACTATTTTTGTTCTTATGTTATCTAATACAATAGAGAAAAGATAACAGAACTCTCACGAGTCTAATGCTTCCTATTTTCTTTGCTAATACCTGTACGGAACGTTTTTGATTGTTTCAATATAAGTTTGAGGTTCCCATATAATGTTTGTCCGTTAAAAGTGCTCAAACATTAACAAATAAATGACAATGCCTATGAACAATTAAAAGGGAAGGAACATGATTGGAATGATTGCTAAATATTGATAATGACTGAACAATTTGAATACTATTAAATTACATATCCTGTAGTTTTTATGACTTATATGAAAACAAGAATATTTCTCCCAAATTCCGTCAAGTTGAGGAACGATGCAATCAGAAAACCATGAACCCCTCCACAAAAAAAATGAATTCAGTTCGTTGTACTAATAGTTCGTAATTTCATACATGAAATTCGACATAATATATCGTTGTGATAATATTATCTGTTTCATGATTACTTGTACTATTACTAGTACAGTAACACTTTTGTTTCATATGGTACGTTTTGCATTTCTATTACGTGGTAGCTCAGTTTCATCCTGGCTTCTAAAATCTTGTGTCTGATGAATATTGAAAATCTGTCTCCCTACTTGGCCAGGCACTTCAACTTATAGGTACACTCACTTCGCTCGGTCAATAAAAATTAAAAGTTTATTGGCTTCTTGACTGTTTCTTTATAGGCCTAATAAGAAGAGTATGGTATACTTCTATTAATAACTTAATTGAGCGTATTTTGTGTTTTCAGATCTCTATGAAGATCTAGTTGCTCCATCACTACTAACTAGTATGTCAGTTGAGACATGGCGCAATGGAGCTGGTTCTCCCCTACCTTCCGACTGCTCAACTGCATACAAGTAATCATTAAGCCTCACATCATTAAGCCTAATCATAGTTCTACAAATCTATTTTAACTCGTGAAATTTTATGTCTTAATGGTGTTATGAATGTGTGATATTCATACAAGGTAAAGATACAACAGATCACATTATTAGGCCTAATCATAATTTTACAACACTATTCTAACTTGTGAAATGTTATGTCTTGATGGTGTTATGAATGTGAAAAGTAACATGTTATGTAATATTCCAACTTAATACTTTAAGTAGGTCATGAATTAAACACAGATTTATAGACAGAAGAATAATTGTGTTGAAGACATGCAATTGGATAGTTAACTATTGTAACTGTGGACTTGTGTATTTTAATAATGGCTGAAGAGAGACAATTATATTTCAGTTGCAGATAGTTTATTCTCCCCATATTTCATACAAAGAAATGAAGTTTATTCGAAAAAAACTCTTGAACTGGTTACAGTTCACTTGAGACTGTTACTAAGCAATTACTCGATCAATTACTAATAACTTGTGGAAATTGGATTAATTTTCATTCAATGCTAACCCACATGTATCATAGGAATATTTTGATTATAAAAGTTCATTCAACCTTAAACTCAATTAGGGCCATCAAACACCTCAATAACTATGCATTAAATAATTTATCTAATATAGAATTTATCCAATTTATTTAATTTATCTAAAATTTTCTGTAATTGATGTAGTAGTTTTAGTTTTTCGGGAAATAAACATTTATTTATCTATTCAGAACATAGACCACAAAGCAAATTTAGGAACGAAATTTTAATAACGCTCCTGTTCGGAAATGGCCGGAGTGGCATCTCAACCCAGCTTTCTACTATGGCCAACGACCTCAAGACTAGCACTTGACTAATCCAAGCCGGTCAGGTGATAAAGATGGAGGAAACAAGAAACATTCAGTTATTTAATTTCTATTCAATTCATATCATATAATAAACAAAATCTAAATAACTGATTCCTCTATAGTTAACCCCTATAAAGATCTCTGCTTGATGAAAAATGACAAAAGAGAAACTTGCTGGAAGAAATTCTAAATCAATTGATTGAACTACGGTGACCGGTGATTGGAGGATGCTAGGTTCTATTCTTGTACGGACGAATATTTTTGCATAGTAGCGTTCATCGAATTTGAAGCTATCTACTAATGTCAATTTTCCTATGTTGACAGTGTTCATGTCTCCAGGATGTTTGATGATTCATTAAATCAATCATTATTAGTATTTTTGCAATTATCAAATGATTTCAATAGCTCTTGCTTCCTTCGATCCAATATTATAGTATAGTTCTAATTTCCAATTTACTTTTAATATAAAACAATAATGTACAACCATATTATTAATGTGATTGATGGGAGTGAGTGAATAAAATATTCTATTATTTTGACTTTTTTTCTAGAGTGATGAATGTTGAAAATGTGAACCTGTGTGTCAAGAAAGATTGCGACAGCTTCTCATACACAAAAGACCATTCAAAGTGGGCAGTCAGTATTGATGATCAAAAACCTTATATCTGCATTGGTGATGTCAACAGAGCTGTGAGTCATATTTCCTTTTATATTATTGACTTGTTACTTGCTGATATAGATGAAGAGCAGGTGTAACCCGTGCTGCACCGCAATGAGTAAAAGTGAAAAATTACAATAAAACATGGATAATATCAATTGAAATTTAAATTCGTATAAAAAATATTCACTCTGGCTGAAATCGAACCAGAGACTTCCAATTACAGAATCATGCACATTAGTACTGTGCCATCAATGCATTGGGCGAATCTACGATTTGATAGGAGACTTTGGCTAAGTCACTTGCGTTGGCTTAGTAAAATTAAATAAATTTATCTTGATAATTGAATTGAACATTACAGTTGTATTTTGCAATATGTTGTGGTTTTTTCCATGATGGAAAATACAAATAGAAATTTTCAAGTACTTTTTATTTTTACTTGCTCTGCTTGACTAAAAATAATAAAAAGTGGTCTTGAATTTCTATTTGTTTGTAATTTTAAAAATTAGAATTTTTTGATCAATAAAAATGAAAATAGGCATATAATCACGGTATATAGAAGAAGATGTTAGGTGTCACGTGCATGTTTATGCTAAATTTTTGGTGTAGCTGACGTCATTTTATATCCAATCATCTGTTTTTAACAAATAAGTTTCATAATTGCCAAAAGGTATTTAAAACGTTGGTTGGTGGCGATGACGCAATCTAGCTAGCTGGCGATCAGTTCGGGAGTTCAGATGTGACTATACTTCAAATATCTCTCCTATACTATTTCTCAAAACGTTGTTCACTGAGATGACTTAGTTGAATCATAGAGAAAAGATAGCATATAAGCTATATAGTGTATCTTCTCTCTATAGTGTTAAGTGTACCTGTCCGTAGACACTTAATCAAACATCCTGCTATCTTACTGTAGTGAGGTCCATAATCTATCTTGTCTATCATTCAACAAAGCGGATAGCGCTATCTCTTTTACGCTTTGCTCTGTTGCCAGATCGTCTTTTAACAATGTAGAATTAATAATCTATGGATGCCCCTGCTCTCCATGGTCTCTTCTTTGTTTTGCTGCTAAACCGTTCGTGGTCGTCCTCGTTTCCTCCTCTCAGCCGGAATCCACTCATATATGCGACTGGGCTCATTCTTCTGAGATGTCCATACCACTGTCCTCCACCTCATCCTCCACTGACCTGTCCAATTTCATTTTCCTCCCTATAACCTCATTTCTCAACCTATCTCTCAAGGTCAGCTGGCAACATCTTCTCCAGTAATTCATCTCCATAGCCAATAATCTTTGTTTTAGTCTGTTGGTTAATGTCCATACTTCCGCTCCTAAGTTACAAAGCTCATCACAATTGTTTAGAAAACCTGTTTCTTAGCTCTTTCAGATATATCATCCGTCCAAAGTATTGAATGTAGCTTCCTGGTTAAAACTTTTCCCTTTGCAATCCTCTATCCCATCTCTCTCTCATCCCGTCAATCATCTTTTATTGTCATACCTAAGTACCGGCACTCCTTGACATTTGCAATTTCCGAGGTGTCGTCAATGTTCAATGTATTTCCTCCTCATCCAACCACCATATATTGCAATTCCTCTTCACTGATTTCTCTCCACCAAGACGTATGGAGAGATAGAGGCAGATGGCGTGTTGAGTGCGGGAAACGACCGGGAAGGTTGTAAAAACCCGCCTATAAGGTAAAGAATGAATTAATCAACGAAGTATTTCATCTCAATCATGAAAATTCATTATGAAACTATTGAAAAATATAATTTCTTGCTTAATAAAATATAATTGACTATTTTAAACGAGAATGAACAGTTGATATTACATCAATAAACCTGTATCAGCTACTGTCTATAGGAGGCATTGACAAGACAGAGGATTGGCTCCTATAGTGTTCTATCTTTCTCCACTGCCATTATAACGTGGACCTCACTATAGCATATATTTCCACATATTCCATTGATACTAGCGTAATCAGAGTTTAATTTTATGAATAAATTCATCCAGTATTATAATAAAATGTGAATTTTAATTGATATCATGGACTATAGTCTGTTCTGGGAGCCGAGAGACGATGTAAACAAACATGCGCGTGTGAGAGTGGATCTTGGAGCAGCAAGACGAATTTACACAAACTACTCAACATCTTTTGATGTTGGACTGAACTGGATAATCACAATACGTGACTCAGTTCTATAAAAGCACTGTGAACTGGAATTTACGAGTCAACCAATGGATATCAAGTTATCACTTTTATACGCACACGCTTGTGGAAGAGCTATATGTCTCTCCTGTAAGTCTCTTATTTCGATGAATTGTCTATATTCGTCTTGTCTATAATATGATAAAGGAAAGAATTGGCTTATACATGTACGTGATGAGAAATTCACGAATGACGCATCACCAAGTCTGAACTACTGCACTCATTGACTTGACATTTTGCATATTGATTCTTAATTTACCGAGGATGGTTATAGGCCTATTTTCAAGATTTCAGCAGGTCAAGTTTTCGGTTTGTTAAGTTTTTAATTAGACACTTGCGGAGCACGGGTTACCTGCTAGCCTAATAAAATAAAATAATTAATTTAGGAAGTATTTCTGTAAAAAGCAACGTTCACAACCATTACACTAGAAATTCTGAATCTCTTAGTGCAATAATTATGCAAATACAGGTACATAGAACTGCTTCAAGGAGTTTGGTATAAGAGCTTATAATAAGCTTCCTGTATTCACCTCGACACATATTATTATAGTGGGGTATCATAATTAAAACTAAGTTTAGTATTAGCAATTTTGTATGTATAATATAACAACTATGTATATGTTTTGTCAATAAACTCCTCTGGTTGCAATTCATTGGCAATCAGAGAAATTATTAATATTATTATGTATATTTGAAAGAGCTAGAAGTGGTTAAATTTAAAAGAACCATGAAACATATTTTAATAGAAAAATGCCCGTATAGAAAAAAGGAGTTTCTAATTTGAGGGTATTCTTGTTTGCTGTTTGTATGCTTGTGTTTGAATTTTATTTATTTTTTTTTATTTGAATGTAAATACTTTTTATTTACCATGTTTAATTTATGACTGTGCTATGCATTTGTATATAAATGTTTTTCGCAATAAAGAAATCTTGAATCTTGATACTCAGAATATAAGAGCAAAAAACATAGTTCACTCTGCATGTAGATTAATTGCTTGCAGATTACAAGAAGGATAATTGAATCCCATTCAATTATTATTCCATTATTGATTAAATTAAAATGTTGGTATTGATTCAGTTGTCGCAGGGGAAAAGAGGAGGAGGGACTGTTTGCATGAACAATGCAAAGGTGTGGAAGGCATTCTACTCGGCTGTCACTGATGTGGAACCATGTCCTCGACCCAGACCTTTGGCTAAGACTCCATCTCTGAAGAAGAGCCCATCAGTCAATTTGGTCTAATACACAAGACTTTCGCAGCATTTCCCGTGGAACTACAGTAATGTCTACACACTGTAGATTTTCTATCATATAATTAATTATACAGTAACTACTACTGTACGATTGAGTTAAGTATTGCAGGTAAGCATAATAACATTCAATTCAAATTTGAATTAAAATTGGTGAGTTTCCACCAATATGTCTGGGATTTATATGTATGGAAAGGGGTTATTCTGTCTGTTGAACTTCTCTACCCAGTTATATATGGGTAATTTGAGCAAATATTTTTACTGTAGGAAAGTTGTAGCATGATTTGATTTAGTCATAGATCTCTCCAAATAATTTTTATTATGGGACTACCTGCTTTTTAGCTTCTACTTCTATTTTCGCTTTCCTGTTTCACTCCTCTCTGTGTGTTTTCCTTTCCTTTTTTAAAGTCTCGTACTAACACATTCAGCTCTAAATTATCTAAACTTGGTGTAAGACTCTTATTATCGGGCCCTACTACACGGCTCGGAACTTATGCTACCTAACTTATTGTCCAACGTGAAAATTCCATATCTAGTCTTTACACAATTCATTCAGATTCAATTCTTTTCATTTTCCTTATATCATAGAGAAAAGATAGCTTTTATCTAGTCTTTCAGCTCGTTTATCTATGCTTATAGTCTACTATAGTTATTTTTTATTCTGTTATATCTTCTACATCTGTCTTCATTCAGTTTCTGATCTCATAAATTAAAAATTTTTATTTCAATTGAACGAGGATATTGTAGCATAACATATATAAATATAATGTTATAATTGATTTCAATGACCAAAAAAATGTATTCCTACTAGAACTCCGAAATAGAAATTAAATATTTTGCAAAAAATTAAACTTCTATTCAAAGTGATTGCTTATGAAAATATTGAAACATTCTCAAGTAATAGACTTATTCCATCATTGACTAATTCAGATTTTACAGAGTAAAATACATTAGCCTATCTTTTCTCAAAAAAATCAATGAGTTTCTTTCTATCTTCAACTAGTAGAACGAGAATAATATTTTAATAAATCTTAATTTGATAACCTTCTTCTATCTATAGTTAGAATGTGATTCAAGTACGATAATCAAGATTATACCATCTTTACAAACGTTATTTGAATATTTAAGCTCATAAAACGTTGAAAGAACATATTCTTCAATAAGAAATAATTCATTTCATTTAAATCATTTATGAATATGAAAAATTGACAGTACTTGCCACTTTAAAAGCTGTATGGTTCTATAATAGATGAATTTTTATAATATTATTAATAATATGAAAGGTACATTATTGATGATTCAATAAATTTTTAAAATTAACTGATATATTATCGGTTCCTATGATATTCTAATCTTGTTCTCTGAGCAATCTTTTCTGTGATAAATATAGCCATTAAGAAAAACGTTTCAAAAAATATATTTTATTTCCAGAGTAATTTATAAAAATATATACTGTAATTGAGAAAATGTACAGCATTTTATCATAAATTTATAGAAAGATTTATTTATGATATTGAATATATACAGTTTATAATATATACATTTATATATACAAATATCCTTTACTTTTATCAAGTATTTTATATCAATTAATTGGTATCATTTAATTCTTGTATTGTGATAATTTGTTATTGCCGTGAAGAAAATAATTTGTTATTGGTATTTGAAATTGATTCATGATATATATTTTTTATTCTTTTGAAGGAATGTGTGAAATCAGCATGAGTATAAATTGTCAGTAGTTCAGTTTTGTATATTATATATATATTTATCAATTATATTTGTGCTATTTTAATTTAATTGTTTCACGGGTGTGAAGAGACATGTTGTTATTATGAAAATAAAGATTTTAATTTTCTTGTTGATGTTTATTTTTATTATTTATTAAAAGTTCCTGTTTCTTATTTAAGTTTAATGATTGATTTTAGATGAGTAATAAACATTGAGAGAAAAGTGTAAAATTTTGAAAATCGTTGTGATCTAAATCTTATGAAACAGTAGTTTGATAATATCACATAAACAGTTTAATAACATGCTATCTCTGACTCGCCATCCATTGATTTATAAGTTTGGATCCTTTTTGGAATTTAATCAGAAATAGATGTAGGCTACTCTAAGGTTTTCAGATCAAATATAGACATGGAATCTTCATGTCATGTGCGATTTTTTGGAACCCATGCGACTATATTGTTGTCTGATTCCTATCCAGTAGGATATAATATTGTTTATGAACAATTCAATAGTCTTTTGTCTTGAAGTCCGTTTTCAGCAACTTTACGCTTTCTCGGTCCAAATATTAATAAGTTCGTATGCGTGAACTAAGTTAGAAATGTCATTTTGTTAATATTTAAAAACAGATTAAAGAATTTAAAGATGTTATACTTTATGATTTTCATAATTAGCAGATTTTTATTCATCAGGATTAATAAAAAATTGTTTCAATTTTCTCCGTGGGCTGTGCTACTTCTCTGTCTAGAGGCTTTTTTTTTATGCCTGACATATAAAATAAACAAGAGTAAAGTCCCCAAAGTTGCTTTAGACACCTGAAAATAAAAATAGTTGTATTTCACAATCGTACCTCTGTAAATTATTGTAGTTTGACGTTTTACAATTTCTAAAAAGTGAGATTTCTAATATATATTATTTACTCTTGCAATAATTTGAAAAATACAATTTATTCAATGGTACGGTAGCCTCGCGGTATAAGCCTTACAATAATTTATATAATAATAGACCTTACCTATAATTTGAAAACGAAATTACAATATATTGAAAGCATCTCGTAAAATAGGAAATGTGGAGTGAAAATCATAAATGTTTTTCCCTTGAATGCTCAAGTAGATTAAGAAAGTATAGTTTGATTAACAAGAAATGCATATTGAAAAACGCTTTTTTACTCAATAAAAATTGTACTTATACTTTGGAGTTTAGCCAAACTCCCTATCAACCAATTATTATTAAACCTGAAACAAGTAGCAACTTGAACTATTCTGATTGGCTCCCAAAGAATGCTTGGCTAGGAAATTTGTTTTAAATTATTGTGCATGTAATACACATAACCCTCAATAATGACAATTTTGAGAACAATTTATTGGGTAACTTTCTCATCAGAAATTTTTCATTTGTTTTAACCGTTTCTTTATATGATAGCAAACTAACACATATTCAAATGAAAATTAATGAGAAATTGCATTTATTCAAATGCTAATTAAAAACTATCAAACAAATATTCAAATTAAATTCTGTGAATCGCCTCATCGAATTTCCATCTAGCTGTTAACTCTGTTGTCAATATTTGCAGTAGCAGACTAGAGTCTTCGGGATGGTTATACAACATTTAATTTGGATTTTCGTTTAATAATAATAATTATTTTACATAGATATTTGAATCTCAAATTGACTTACATTAGCTCTTCCATAATTAGTCATAGTGTTGAAATGATAATTCAACGGTCTAGGCCTATACTTCTCAAGTGCAGATGGCAGCTTGATTCTTCCAAAAAGCTTCTGATTGAGAGAACTGAATATGCTAGTCTTACTCTTGCTTTTCTTTGAGTCTATCAAAACTTTATCGGCTACAACATTTACTATTTTTTGCTCCTTCGCAGTAGCTCCAAGCTTTCCTTTTGATTCAAGTGTAGATTTTGCTTGAGTTTTAGTTTTATCACCGCTTTTACCTTGAGACATTACGGTACTTTCAGTGTCTTACCAAGAAAATAAGAAATTTAATTCAAACAGTTCATTTGAACTTCCATTAATTAATTTATTACTGTACTGATAAGATTTTTGTTGAATTCAATAACTTCTTGGAAATAATACGTATTCCGTCGTGTAGGTTTTCAGGTGGTTGAAAATGTGATGAGGTTATCCCATATGGTGATAAAAATATAATTTCTTTCATATTATGAAGAAGGTCTAGCAAAGCAACTTTAGAACAACATTAATTTATATTAATTAAACAATTATTCAAGTAGCCCAATTGAAATAAATTTATTAACTTTAAAATAATTCTCAGTCGGAGTTGTTAACATGAAATTAATACTTGCTGTCTTGTTGGTAACCAAAATATTATTTTACTGAGCAATATTTTAGTTACTGTACTATGCACTACCTACGTATAGGAGGTAAAATTAAGTTATTGGTTTAATTTAAGAAATTGTCATGTACCTACAAGTAGTCTCGTCCAAGTTTTGACGCCACGGATACTCTTGAAAAAATATTTCCTTTTTGTTTGACACTATTATAATGTTCTCTCTAGTCTCAACTAAAAATAAAAGGAAAATTGATTGTCGTCCAACTGAATTATGCAAAGAAATTCCAAATTATTTATTCTTATTTTCTATTATTCTTTGAATTTAAAATTTGTAAAGTGATATTCAGGTCATACTATCATTCCTCTAAATAACTTCAATTGAATCAATGCTAACATTTTAAAGTAAATCTCACTAAAGCTTATGAGTAATACGTCGACGTCGTTTGTGAGGATGATGATTATTTGACCAAATTTGAATATTGAAATCAATATTCACTTTCACTAAACCACAAGCTATGCATAATTTTGCATGTATAGGTAATTTTTATTCGTAAACGTCATGACTTATCAATCCATTAATCATTGTACTTCATGGGAATAGCATGGTCAATTTACTTTTTGCTTTAGTTAGTATTTTGACAATGAGTGTCCAATAATTAGCCATGGTATCAGTCTTTATCAACAATCTCAAACTATGATTATTATTTCCATGATCGGGCACTCAAAGTATGTACGACGGTAGGCCCTAAGTTTCAGCCTTGACTCAACTTTTCAATAATTTTATTCCCTATGATTGAATGAATAATTCTATCAAAAATAAATGTACCTAAATGGTAAATTCACCTTGATTAATGGTACCGGTACCTAACTAATTTTCTCCTGTATGATCTGTATCGCATTTCGCTTCTAATGAAATTTCATGAAAAACAATTTCAGGCTCTACTTATACTATATATTAGCGGCTGGCTTTGATCAATAGAGTTCATATCAATCTTCAATGATCATCTCATTATAATAAATTCCTAATACATTTTCTCAGCTCATATATGATATGCTAGCCAATATTATATTCAAGGAATGTAACTATAAATAGCCATCGCATGACAAGATCAGATAGGGCTACCATTGGCCTCTCTAGGGAAAACCTCATCAGAAAATTGCGCGAACAGTCTAGAGTAATGTTTGTATGTATTTTTCTACAATTGAGCATTTATATCCATCACTTTCAGTTTGACTTATCAACATGCAACCGGTATTTTCAGATTATCCGTGGAAATTATTGATAGAGCCAATAATTCCCATGGAAATGAATATTTCAAGGTATAGAGAGATTCTAGTTCACGTAAACATCAGTGTAGTGTTTGTAATATAATAATATAAGAGTATATTATCACAATATGAAAATGAATTTCTTATCCCAAATAAATGTTTTTATAAATTGAAAGAGAAGCATGTTTGGATAGCAACCTTAACCTATTGTGCCTCTCAGCTCTCATTCACGGTAGAATGATTATTTTACAAGATTCGATAATAAAAATAAATGGATTAGAAATCTGTGTTTTTATAATGGTTTTCATAAATATTGAAACCACATTACCGGTATTAGGAAGCTTTATTTAGGATGTTTCAACCAACATCATCTCCAGGATCGATTCATCTAAGTTATCTATTGTTCAGGATGAAATATTTTATTGTTCTTAGGCATGCCTGCAATCTTCGTCGAAATCATCTTCTTCAATTGATGGAAATAGTTTCCGGTACACTGGAATATTGTAAATCTACAACTCTCCATGGACTAGGTTACGTAACGGAGTCAAATCGACCTCTTTATAAAAGGTATGTTAGAATACTTGATAATTTGATTGTATGGCAAGGGATGTTGTGTTATTTCTCCAAATTGAAAGAATAAGACGTTGCTGATGTCAATTACTAATATTATAAATATATTTTTTGCTATAAATATAGTGGTATATTGACAAAATCAAGTTTCAAGAATACTCAAGGTTTAAAACTTATTCAAAACTAGACTGAAGCTATAATGTTGGATTAAGCTATAAAACTCAAGCTCAGAGTAAAGCAAAAGTATAAAGTATAATTATGAAGTGTACTGAAAGTATATACTATAAGAGTATTAAAACATAGTATAAAGCATTAGAAAAAATTATTCCTTATCAATTGAAAACAAAATGAAACTTAGTATGGTAATCATCACAGTAGCCTCATGCTTTTATTTTACCATAACTTATTTATTTATTGTATTTTATTAATGAATATAAATAATATTATACAATAATGAAATACTATGAATTATTGTTGTAAAATTCTATCTTTTTCTCTACTCTCATTTCAAAGGAGTTGTATTCTAGAATTTTATTTCAAATATATAGTATAATAAAAAATATTGCATCAAATTTTTGTTTGATGTGGAGTAGCCTGGCCAACCAGAAGGCAAAAGCTTAGGTATTTCATATCTGTTCTGAATTTTGTCTAATTTAACATACAGTGCTATATAAAAATAAAAATCAAAGTAGACTATTCTATTATTTTATTTCTAACAAAATGTTTCGACTTGGAATGTCATTTCAGACTTGAAAATTAGAAATAAAATAAAGTTGAAAAAATGGTACAGTAAGATTGAAGTGAACATGGTACAAGGTACAGACATTAGACTGTCACAGCAATGGGTTATAATTTCAAAATAAACACAAAACATATCAACTTTATCCAATAGGTAATTATTAAATGCTTATTCTCTGTACTAGTACGGTATATGATTTTTATGGGAATGTTGATAATATGCTTTTATAATGGAAACTAACTTTCACAGAATATTTTGGCTCTTGCTCTGGTTTATGTGGGAGTGATCATAACAATGAGTGCCCAAGTTAGGGTACAAACATACTGAAGGCGGAGCGTCGTGAACAATAACATATCTACTCACGGAGTGTAGCAGAGAGGAGCATGGCGTCAAACTTTGGTACAAGCTGGTTTGTTTTTTGGAGCGTCTACAAGCGGAGTGTGACAGTGCGAGTGCCAGTTTGGTCTACAAGCGGAGCGTCACAGTGCGAGTGCCAGTTTGGTCTACAAGCGGAGCGTCACAGTGCGAGTGCCAGTTTGGTCTACAAGCGGAGCGTCACAGTGCGAGTGCCAGTTTGGTCCACAAGTGGAGCGTCACAGTGTGAGTGCCAGTTTGGTCTACAAGCGGAGCGTCACAGTGCGAGTGCCAGTTTGGTCTACAAGCAGAGCGTCACAGTGCGAGTGCCAGTTTGGTCTACAAGCGGAGCATCACAGTGCGAGTGCCAGTTTGGTCTACAAGCAGAGCGTCACAGTGCGAGTGCCAGTTTGGTCTACAAGCGGAGCATCACAGTGCGAGTGCCAGTTTGGTCTACAAGTGGAGCGTCACAGTGCGAGTGCCAGTTTGGCTACAAGCGGAGCGTCACAGTGTGAGTGCCAGTTTGGTCTACAAGCAGAGCGTCACAGTGCGAGTGCCAGTTTGGTCTACAAGCGGAGCATCACAGTGCGAGTGCCAGTTTGGTCTACAAGTGGAGCGTCACAGTGCGAGTGCCAGTTTGGCTACAAGCGGAGCGTCACAGTGTGAGTGCCAGTTTGGTCTACAAGCAGAGCGTCACAGTGCGAGTGCCAGTTTGGTCTACAAGCGGAGCATCACAGTGCGAGTGCCAGTTTGGTCTACAAGTGGAGCGTCACAGTGCGAGTGCCAGTTTGGCTACAAGCGGAGCGTCACAGTGTGAGTGCCAGTTTGGTCTACAAGCAGAGCGTCACAGTGCGAGTGCCAGTTTGGTCTACTCATGTACTCTTCTACTCTACTCTTCTAGGCCCCTGACGCTTGACGCTCAGACGCTTCCTGTGTGTATCATGAACGTTGTGACCACGCCACACCACGCCCCGCTCTAGAACGCCACGCTCCGCTCCGCCTTGGTTATGGAGGGAAAAGTTAGGAAGACAATTTTTGACCCGGCAGTCCTGTTTAGTTTAGGGTAGTATGGAGGTAAACATATATCAAAAGTCCCCTCCCCTACCCCCTGTGCTAAGGAGGTGGAGATGGTTCAAAGTTACCATTTTTTGATTTCTCGCATATATCTCGTAAACTAAGAGTCTTACGGACATTTTTAGCTCAACTAATTTCCCACAATTCTCATCTCACAACGTATTTCCGTATCTTCTCTATAGTTTCAGAGATATCGCTGCTCTTGAATGTGTGACATTTTTGAAAAACCCTGTTTGCTTCCAATTTTTTGATATTTTTTCTCTTATGGGAAAAATTCATGCTGTATATGAGCTTATAGAGCATCAAATCCTCTTCATTACTCTTCATGGAAAAGAAAATGATAAACAAATGGAATGAAATAACTATGAAACAACATTTTTAAATACTCTATAAATAGCTGTAGGCTACATGAAAAACCGTAGCCTACCTGATATAGTTCTTGATAATTATTCTTTTTTATTGAAATATTTTTGCTTAACTAATCACAGCCATTGTAAATGGACCAAATTACAAGTGGTTTGAAACAAAACAAAGATTAATGGCACTACATCATAGTAGGTGTTATTTGAATTTTGAAATATGGTACCACATTAAAATTCAATCGCGTCAAAAATGAGGTCACATATTATATGAACGGTTTTTGTTTTTGGCAAAGCTAAAGCTTCTTGAAAAATTTAAAGATAGATTGAATATTTGGCAATAAATAACAGAACTAACGTGACCTTGATATCATGCAATTTTTTAAAAAATGCATTAGAACAACGATCATATTAATATCTAATTTGAATATTGATTGCTATTTTCGAAAGCAATATCCGTTGCATGAGAGTGGTAGTCATCAGATAGCATTGATCTCCCAGGGGAATTCAATTTCCTATTCATTTGATCGAAATAGAGCCTCCTCCAATTAACTCTCACTCATCACTTACATTTTGATTGTTTAACATGACGTATCAGGATGTTTTCAGTGTGTCCAAGAGTACCAGTAATAATTATAATTCGAATAGCAGATATCTCAAGGTACCTAGGCTTATTCTTTATTCTTTATTTGGGTTGTTTATTCAATCCAATTCAATTACTATTAAATGTTTCCTACATTTATCACCTCTCTACTTTTTGAGTGAATTACCTAATTCCAATATATAAAATCATATGCAAAGCCCGTCAATGAAGTATTTAAGGGTGTCTTATTCCAGCTATACTCTGAGCTGTTGGTAAGGTGACCCAGATTTAGTGACCTAATTTTTCTGACCTGAAAGTGGTTAGATCTAACATTTTACTTGATTTTATAAGTTACTCTCACTGAATGTATGCTGTTCTATATCCTTGATGTATTGTGAGAGAGCGTACTTCTGAATAAAATTTGGGTGAATAATGTGCAAGTAGGTAGCGTAATGTACAAATCTCTTAAAGTTGATTTTTAGGATTCCAAAAATAATTGTGATGCTCCAATTTCGCTTTACAAAAATTTAAATAATTTCTAGTCATTGAGGACCCAAGTTTTTCAACAACTTGTTAGGAACTATATAACAGAATACGTGGTGGATCAGGAAAAGATGTGTAGCTAATCCTTAAAGGAGCTCGCCTCATCCATTCTTTTTAGTAATACTTTATGACAGATCCAGGATATTGATAGAAAAATGTCGAGCGTCCGACCAATTGCCGATTTACAGATGAAGAAATGCTTTATTGTTCTAGTGTTCAATATCTTATTAATATTGGTATGCCCATTCTCGTTACTTCTTATATTATTATTCTTTTTAATAGATCTATACCTCACCGAATAACTGTGACAACGTTTTACATAGCAAGCTACGAAAAATTTTCATTTCCACATCTGTAATGTTTCATGTCTATTTATCCATCCATTTCAGAAGAAAAAGAAGAAAGCTACTGTGAGAAAACCACCGTTAAAAGGTAGAAAATGGAAGGATTTAAGAGACAATTCAATTGCAGGGTTTCTCAAATACTGCGAAATGACAACTCTGCATGGTTTGCGCTACTTGGCTGAACCACATCGACCTCTCTATGAACGGTATTGACGTTTCATAAATTTATAGTTTATAGGTTTGATGTTTCATATTCAGCTGAAGTTTATTTATAGTTAAATCATTTGATCAATAATTTTGTGCAAATTATCATTATTCTGGCTCATCTTGTGGAGCAATACTAGATTCATGCATTGGTTGATAGATTCGTTTCATATCCTGAAAATGAAACACGAATATTGGCATCTACTGGAAAACTAAGTTTATCTCATTCAAACTAATAAAAATCTGGTGTAGCGCACTTACACAACTTTCCTTGCCGTTATGAAAATTGATCACCTGACGGCTGACGCTAGTGTTCACGCGCATCTCAAGTCTACTATTCAAAGTTATGAGCCAGCTGGTGACAGGACAATAACTCTGAAGACACTCGAGGTCTGCTATCTCTTCATAGTGAATGATTTAATAGAATCAACAGTTGCCAACAGTTTGCAATTGGATAATCACATTTTCTCGAATTTCGAGCTTATTTTCAATTTTAGGTGAAAATGTTACTCAACATTTATTGTAGAGATTTTTCATGCTCAATCTTTTCCACTAATTTTTTTTAATTGTAGCTGAAACCTGATAGTTGAGAATCTAAAATCATACTTTGCATAGATGGGGCGGAGCTCCTGGAATTTTTACAGATATGGGACATGTGGCAGTTGATAGAGCTTATCAATGGCTATTTTAGGTATGAATTTGATCAAAATCGTTGCTTTTATGCGTATTATGCTCTCTTCCTAATATATATTTATAACGTTTCATAATTCATAAATTGAATTTTGCCGTAAGTACTTACAAGCGAGCTATTTTGACAGAACAGTTTTCCTTTTTTTAAAACTATTTTCCACATTCCTCATCTTTATTGTTGTAGTCACACTTGAAGTGAATTCAATTTTTCACTTTTTGTGTAGTTGAAAAATTGATATTGTGGTAATTATTAATATTAAATAAGAAGTGTTCTTATTAATCTTAATATGAATTCTTCTTATTAGTCTTTAATATTCTTTCTATTGTAAAAAATGTTCTCTCATATAGTTACAAGAGAGTTATTGATGGAGCTGTTCTCCTTGTTTGTGAACTATCTTTCAATTTCATTATCTTTATTGCAGTAAGTCTCACAATCACTTTTAATATTTATCTTCTCAGTAATTGGTTGCAGGATATTCTGGTTACTGGCTCTAGCTCTTGTTTACACAGGAATGACTATCACTATCACTGCGCAAGTGAGAAACTATCTGAGCAACCCGGTTCTAATGTCACTCAATGGAGAAATAACGCCAACTTGGGACATTCCTTTCCCAGCCATCACAATCTGCAGTGAAAATCAAATCAATCCGTCCTTAATCAACTTCACCGAGCTCATCAACAAACAAAACCGAACAATAGAAGAGTAGGTGTCAATACAACGTAAATATTACTTATATGGTTTTCAATTGTTTCGAGTTCATTAGCTATAAGTACTATATAAAGTATACAACGTAAATATATATGGTTTTCAATAATTATTTCCATTTGATTAAGCTATAGGTACTTAAAATAGTTATTTGTGCAACTAGTGCGCAAAGTGACAGTTTGCTGCACCGAAAGAAACGTTTACGCCCGAGCCGTAGGCGAGGGCGGAATGGCTTCTTGAGTGCAGCAGAGGAACTTTGCGCACGTATTTCACATTTTTTCCTACAGTTACCATTGAATATGAGAAGTGGTTGATGATGGGTAAAATGATGGCTGAAATCCATCAAATGTTTGTCTGTATAAATTAATAACAACTTTAATTTATTTTAAACTTGATAATCCAATTGAAAATTAATAATCGATAATTCATTCAAATTAAAAATTAAATTAATCCAATTAATTTGAAAATTTTAATAAATCTTAATTTTTGTAAAAATGTAGGTAACCGGCTGCTGTGCAACCGGGCCTTAGTATTAACCCTTTGCGGTTGGATGGGTGTTTTAAGGATTGTCCTCTCAGGTCGGATGGGCCACTCAACTGGCCATAGCCATTTCCATGGCAGCTTGTTCAGTATACTGGGCTGATAGTCCTGTGCGGTCGGGCCGGCCACTTCAGTGGCCATGGCGTCTTGTCAGTGTACTCGGCACACAAGAACTTCTTCTTCTTTGCCAGGTTGGAGCCTGTTTTCGGTTAACTAATACAATCGGGAGTCACTTCAAGTTTTTTATAATTGAAAAATCAAAAATGTAATTTAATAAATCGCTTTTATTTATTTTGAAACACAAGATATACATCTATATGTTCTGTCAGTTCATATTCAAAATTATAGGATATTAATAGAGAGAAAAATTAACGAAAAATCAATAAAAAATAGAGGTAAAAAAATCAGTTTTTTTCTGTTCTTTTTCGACTCAAACTATTCAGGAGGTCTTTTTCTGAGTTATAATTCTGAAAACTGAGTTATAGGTGATTCCCTGGCTACTCTAACATGTATCAAATATTTACTTTGTCCATTTGTAAGCATCTTTACCTCAGCCACTACACAAGTAGGTACCGTTACAGTCCTCCATTTTCTTTCAATATTACCTAGCAAAATTGAAAATCACTTCAAGGTCTTATAAATTATTAAAAATAAAAAAATCAATGAAAAAACGAAAATAAAAAATTAAAATCATTGAAAGAACAAAACGTTATTCTCATAGATAACATCTTCAACCAAACATCTAAGTTCATCCGATTCATCTAAAAAAATAGGTCTGCCAGTCATTTTGATAAAACTCACTCAATAACATTTCTAACGAACTGACAACGCAATTAATTTATCTACAGTATAAACGAATTACTTTTATCAACGTTATAACCTGCAAACACAATCAACAATAAGTGCGCGTTGTTGACCTGTAGACTAAACACTGAACCAACACTCTAAAAACACACGTTTTGAATGAATTTGAAACAATCAAGTGCAGCCAACTGCTGAAATATAAGCTTCGATAGTCCCTCTATATAACTATATTATCATAGTAGATATATGTGTTTATATAAATATAGATATTCACAGATATATTGATGGGCCAGTAAAGTGGCCTAACCTACCGCGTACGGAAAGCACTAGTGGCCAGTAAAGTGGCCCTTCCAAGCTCACAGACTAAACACACAAGAATTGCTCCATGCTGACTGTGAAATGGCAGCGGCCACTAAAGTGGCCCACCCAACCAGAGAAGACAAAGCTTTTTCTATCAATGTCGACCTGGTACAGAAATTTGTTGGGTCACTGAAGTGGCCCATCCGACCGCAAAGGGTTAAGAGTAGGCAAAGTAATACCGCACTATGCGCACTAGAGCCGAAAAGTGATTCTTTGCGTTCTCTAATCAGTGCAGCAATCGTCACTTTTCAACGTAACTGTAGGAAAAAAATATTTCGATTGTCAGTAGCCTTCTACTGAATACCCTGATTCAAATTTTCAATTTATCAATCTACTAATTAAAAATATAATTATTGAAAAAAATTGGAATTTTCAATGCTTTTTATTGTATTTTTAACTTTTTATTGTATGATTTATATAATCATTATAAATAATTTATAATTATAGCCACCTATATTTGTTAAGCTTATAGCTAACCTACGGACAAAACTATCCAAATTTACTCATAAACATCCTTGTATATTTTACAAATTATTTCAGCTCTTCCTGTCCAGTTTCATGCCTATTGTACAAGTTATTTTTAATTTTATTTTATTATTTTCATTATTCATTCATTTAGAATTACATTACTTCTGGAAATATTACCACAGAGGTTCGCTATATAATGAAAATACTATAAACAGGTTATAGTAGAAATATTTTTTTAGTATATTATATTTATTTGCATGGTATTGCAAGAATTTTGACATCATGAAAAACCTTTCGTGTAATTTCGTTTTATTTATAATACACTTTGCTTACATCAGTAATACATCTCAATAATGTATTAAAATCGTTAATTTTACCGATGATCTGAAACTGGATAGGAATATAGGAAATTCTGAACGAGTGTATAAACAACAGAGAATGTTTTCTTGAATTATTGCTGAATGTGAGCCCGGGTGATGCTACTACATCTGAAATACCCAGACTTTCAAGTGCTGATATGCAAGCACTTGTTCAAAGACTTAAAAGTAAAATGTCCAGTGGTCTAGATGAAATTCCATGTAGATTATTCAAGGGGCACTTTCCCGAGGGGTTAGTGAGCCCCTCACTTACCTACTGATTTGCTCTGTTCAGTTGAGAATTTCCCCTTTTTGCTTCAGAGTAGGTATGGTGAGGCCGGTTTTCAAGAAGGGTTCTCGAAGTGAAGTGGACAATTATAGGCCCATAGCTTACCTCTTTTTGCTAACCTCTCTTTGCTCTTCAGTTTCTAAGGTCTGGGAAAGGGTCATTCATGATAGGCTACACTGGGTCGATGTCAAACGAGGCAAACGACAGAAGAGTCCTGCGACAGTCGAGACCAGCGACGGTAGAGACCGGCGACATTCGAGGCCAGCGACGGTAGAGGATTCCTGAAAAAGTGGCCTCAAATGTCGCCTGCGTTAGGCGACAGTTGAGGCCACTCTAATTTTCGTACACTCCCGACAGTCGTGGCCAACGACCGTAGAGGACTGTTTTGTAAAACAGTCCTCTACGGTCGTAGGCCTCGAATGTCGTCGGTCTCGACTGTCGCGCCCCCTCAAAAACACAGTAAAAAATATTTTTAAGGAAGAATGTTTATGTAAAGTTGTTGATTTTTCAAATCAACTTCCTAGCTTTTATAAAAAGGTAAATTTGTTCATTGCTCTAAGCATCATACTACTGTATATAACCTTTTTCTATTCTCTGAAGCTTATTAATTTTGTAACTTTTAAATTCGTGTAACTTTGAAAGTTCAGCATGTAAAATAAAGATACCAGCATCTTTCCATCCTCCAATTGAGTTTCGTCAACAAAGGTGGTCAAGTCATATACACTCTAGTACTTGGATGATGGTCCCTAAACATATTTTCAAGTAATGGGAATCCATTACTACTGCATTATGCCTCCTTCATTGACAAATCTAAATATTTATCTATCTTCTATCCATCTATAAGACGAGATGGTATCTGTCTTTCTGTCTGTTTGTATGTGAGCTCATCACGCTTGAAATACTTGACTGATTAAGCTGTAATTCTTCACAAAGATGATCGTTCTGAAAATCCTTCAAGGATAAGCACTATCTACCTTCAAAGTTCATATGCTTTTTTATGAAGGAAGTTTCCATTATTTAGTTTTCAACAAATCAGAAGTTATAATCATTATAAAATGTATTTTGTCTGGAATCGCAGTAGGATGTGTCCTCAACTGTCGCCTGCTGCAAGCGAGTCTCTAATTTTTGTACAGGCCCGACAGTCGAGACCAGCGACATTCGAGGCCAGCGACGGTAGAGGACTCCTGAAAAAGTGGCCTCAAATGTCGCCTGCGTTTGGCGACAGTTGAGGCCACTCTAATTTTCGTACAGCCCCGACAGTCGAGACCTACGACGGGAGAGGACTCCTGAAAAAGTGGCCTCAAATGTCGCCTGCGTTAGGCGACAGTTGAGGCCACTCTAATCTTCGTACAGCCCCGACAGTCGAGACCTACGACGGGAGAGGACTCCTGAAAAAGTGGCCTCAAATGTCGCCTGCGTTAGGCGACAGTTGAGGCCACTCTAATTTTCGTACACTCCCGACAGTCGAGGCCTACGACCGTAGAGGACTGTAAAACAGTCCTCATGAACTCCTCATGAACTTCAATGAAAATGGCTAGTTGTCCAGTTTGGCTTCCAACAAACCAAATCTACAGTTGATGCATTGGAAAGCTTTGTCAGTGAAATTTATTCTTCTCTTGATCAAGGAAAAAAGGTTTTGGTTTTTTTTTACTTGAAGAAGGCCTTTGATAGTCTTGACCATGATATTCTAATTAAAAAGCTTTCTTTTTATGGCATAAGGGGAAGTCTGCTGAACCTTATCAATTCATATTTGAGAGGGAGGAGTCAGGTGGTTGAAATAAAAGGTTCTGAGTGGCTGTTCGTGAATAAAGGCTTTGTGTCACGTGCCCACACCTTATCTCAGGAAGTACTACAGGGTTCAATCCTGGGTCCCTTGCTCTTTCTTGTGTACATGAACGAGTTTCCATCCAATGTACCCACAGCAAGATCAGTATTCTTTGCTGATGATGCTAACTTCCTGGTTACGGCTGGTGACTGAGGAGCTTCAAGTTTCGGGAGGAGCAGTGCTGTCTGAAATGTCTAAATAGTGCTCCGCTAATAACCTAAAATTTAATATTGGCAAGTCCACATTCATTGAGTTCACCATACAAAGATTCACAATCGCTAACCCACTGAATTTCGAAATGAATGCTGCTGACCTATTTTCCTCAAATGCCTACAGTATTTGATCACAATCGAAAGGAATCACTAATTTCTTGGGGTTTACCATGGACTGCAGTCTATTATTGCCATTGTCATGCTGACTCTCTTCTGAAGCGTTTAAGCTCAACAGCCTTTGCCTTGACAAGAATCTCAAGGTACTTGTTACTGGACGCTGTGATGACTGTATATCACGGGTATTACGAGTCATTGCTCTCTTATGGAATTTTGCTGTGGAAAGGATAAGGCATGCGTTGTCTATTTTTTGTGCCCAGAAGAGAGTCCTAAGGCTCATCTTTGAAAAGCCTCCACGCTTTTCTTGTAGGCCATTTTACATAAGATAATACTCACTATCCCAAGTCTTTATGTATATCTAACAATCAATCTTTATTCTTCAATCCAATTCAATTTAATTTATTTCTTCCTTCTGAATACAATTCAAAGCAGTTACATAGAATCTTAAGCAATAAAGTCTATTCAATTCAATAATCGATATAATATACTTAGGTACTAAAATCAAAACAAAAAATATAGAACTATACTTAACAATAAAACTCTTGATCTATCACAATTTTATTCTTGTATAAAATTATTGTATCACATAGGAAAGAGCTTACATAGGCAACAAAGGCCTGTGCGTAAGCTCTTGTCATCGAACATTACAAATGTCATGTGAAGATAATACATAGCATTGCATATACTCAACAATATACCGTACCGCTAACACATATATTATAAATCATTAAACAAAAACAGATACATATACATAACATATATAAATATATAATATAAAACAGTCATGCTCACTTTATGACTTAGGAAGGCTACTCGTCAATTATAAACCATTAAACAAAAATCTGGTGTGGCGCACTCACACAACTTTCCTTGCCGTTATGAAAATTGATCACCTGACGCTAGTGTTCCCGCGCATCTCAAGTCTACTATTCAAATATTTGAGCCAGCTGGTAACAGGGCAATAACGCTGGAGACACACATGAGGTCTGCTATCTCTTCATAGTGAATGATTTAATAGAATCAATATTAATTTGCAATTGAATAATCACATCTTCTTGAATTTAAAGCTTATTTTCAATTTTAGGTGAAAATGTTACTGAACATTAATTGTAGAGATTTTCATGCTCAATCTACTCCACTTGATTTTCTTTGTTTGAATTGTATCTGAAGCCTGATAATTGGGAATCTATCTGCAGTTGGTCAGTTGGCTCTTGACAAAGTCGGACGTTTAGAGATTGTGCTCGTCTTATCATTTTTATTCAGCCTGTTTTATTTCGTCTATGAGTTGTAGAGTATAGTAGAACGAGTCATCTTCAGCCGTACTTAGAACTATTTCAAATTAATTTGCGGATTAATCAATACAGTTAATATCTATTTATTAATACAGTTAATATTTTCAAAATGAGTGCGTGCTCCGTATGTGATTTATTGGTGGAAAGGTCTGGGAAATCGAGTATTGCTTGTGCCGAATGCAAGTCTCTTTTCCACTCTAAATGCATTAGTGGTGAAGTGGGTAAAGATTTGAGTGATGCTGAAATCAGGATGTTGACTAGCAGCTCGTGGAAGTGCAAAACGTGCAAGGAAAACTTGCGTAAGCAACGATGCGATTCAACGCCTGTGAAAAACACTGATCGGGTTTCCTCTGAGACTGTTACGGGTATGTCTATTGACTTGAAGACTTTCATTGATTTTAAAAATGAATTATTAGCCGGTCAAGCTGTTCTTCAAGAGTTACTCAATTCGTGTCGTGCTAAACTGGATGAAAATTCAGGTGTATTGGCCAAGCAGGAGGAACTGATCGCGAACCAGCAAACAATTATAGAACTTTTGCGTAGTGAAGTTGCAACACTCAAGAAGAGACTAAGTGATGTAGAAATGAGGAACGACAATTTAGAACAGTACGGTCGTAAGAATACGGTTGAGCTTCACGGTATGTCACAGCTGAGGCGATTGACTGCTGTCACCGACTACCTGTGAGGGGACCACGTAAGGAGACGCCTCCCATCATTGTCAAGTTCATAAGTCGTACACATACACACGCACTGTTGGATGGCCGAAAAAAGGTAAAGGACCTGTCTACTCGTCACATTGGACTGAAAGGTGAGCTGCGACAGATTTATATAAATTTGTCATTGACTGCAAAACGTAGAAAGCTTTTTGCTGAGGCTAGGAAACTGCAGAGACAATTTGGCTACAAATATGTTTGGGTGGACCGATCCGGAACAGTAAAAATAAGAGTGGTTCCTGAGGGCCAAATCTATGTGATCAATACTGAAGAAGACCTCAAAGCTGTTCCCGCTACGTCTAAATGTTAAATTATTTTGATCACCTTTTTCGTAGTTCAGGTTGACTTGTTTTTTTTTTCTATCTATTATATAGTAGCTAACCGGTACTGATTTATTGCGTAGTTTAATTTTTCTCTTTAAAAAATTCTCATTAACTCTTTCAATTCTTTGTGAAGCTTGCAGATTGAATATTGAGGAATACGGATTAACTAATGCTTATATAAAAATGTTTTTATATATATATATATATTTTTTTATATTCAAACTTGTGGTCTAATGACTTAGGTAAATTAATTGTATTATTTTAAACGTGTTCTCTTTTGTGATCTATTGTGATTCTGAAGTTATGGGTTATTTTAATTTTTATCTTGAATTTTATTTTAATTTTGAAAGTAGTTTTATTTTTAATTTTGTTTTGATTTTGCTCGGCATATTGGGCTCTGTAATTAATTTGTGCCGTGTGTTACATAATTGAATTTGAAATAGAACCTTTGAATTTTGAATTGATTATTTGAGTTCGATTGATCGATTTTTCGAGCTGAATTAACACGAAATATTTTTTTTTATCTTTGTTTCTTAATTACTTACCACTGCTATAGATTTTTCAAATTCAATTTCAAGTTTTTTTTCTCTTTTGTTAACAACAGTAGTTTTTTCTAGTTTAAGACTAGTAATTGATAATCACATACGGAAGTATCGTTCGGCTGAAACCAGAATATTTCATTCAATATCATAACGGTACCAAACCTGTATCAGTTTGTGTGACAGATAAACCCATTTTATCGGTATCTTATCGTTAGGTATCCGTCTACCTGAAATACTTTTAATCCTTTTCATTTTTGTGCGGCTGAAGGTGACGCTAATATTTTTTTTTCTTTTTTCTTATCTCTTCACTTATTCATTTACTTTTTCTTTTTATCATAATATATGTCTTTCAATCAATCTTTGTCTGTATACTACCAAAATGTTCGGGGACTTCGTACAAAGGTCCTTAATTTCTATAATTCACTTTTAAATGCAGATTACGATTTGATAATATTGACTGAGACTTGGCTGCACAGTGGCATAATCAGCAGTGAAGTTTTCGACGATCGCTATGCTGTCTATCGGAGTGATAGGGGCGGGGGTGATGGCTGTCAGAGGGGAGGTGGAGTTCTTATTGCAGTAAGAAAGTCATTACAATCTGAGCTCTGTATTGAGCTTTGTCAGAATGATAATTTTTGTTTTGATACCGTAGGGATAAGACTAAAATTGAGCTCAACCTATTATCACATAAATGCTGTTTACATTCCACCGTCAACTCCATCGAATATTTTTCTTGGCTACTGTGAATATATTGAATCTTTAAATAGCATTCTCAGTGGGAATTTAATGATAGTTGGAGATTTCAATTTACCTGAAATTGACAATAATACTTATGATCTC
Organism: Nilaparvata lugens; assembly: GCF_014356525.2. NCBI lineage: Eukaryota > Metazoa > Arthropoda > Insecta > Hemiptera > Delphacidae > Nilaparvata > Nilaparvata lugens. The sequence goes on from NC_052509.1 coordinate 46,912,712, forward strand.
TCTTCTGGTTCACCTAAAGTAAAATTTCTTTATCGTTTCATGTCATTCTATGATCTAGTATCATATAACACAGTGAAAAATGAGCTTGGTCGAACTCTGGATTTAGTGTTAAGTAACTTTCCAGTAAAAGTAATGAAGAGCGATGATCCACTTGTCCCTGAAGATGGTTATCACCCTGCGTTATGTGTGGATGCCTCATACTCAGTGACGACGTCAGGGCTAAATTCAAGCCACTCACCGGAATTTTATTATGAATATCATAAAGGAGATTTTCTCGGTCTCTATCTTAGTCTCCGTGATTGCAGTTGGGATTCCGTTTTTTGTAGTGGTGACGTTGACTCTGCAGTAGATAAGTTTTATAAAATACTTTACCATCATTTCAATGAGTTCATTCCTAAGAGGAGGGTGATTTTTTCAAATAATAAATATCCTCCCTGGTTCACACATGATATCATATCTGATTTGAAATTGAAGAATAAGTGTTCAAGAAAGAGAAGGACTTCACCCTATCATGATAATATATTTAAAACATTACGAGCATCTCTTAAAACTAGAATTTCAGCAGCCTATGAGGCATATTTAAGTAGAATTCAAAATAGTTTGCGAAATAATGTTAAAAATTTCTGGAAGTATGTGAATTCGAAAAGAAAAACTTCTTTTGTGGAATCGACCATGACACTTGACGGAGAGTCCTACTGTGGGGCAAATATCGTCGATAGGTTTTCTAAATATTTTAAATCTGTTTATGAGGCTGATACACCTGATGCACAAGAGGGGGTTCCTGAGGTGTTTGAGTGCTGCTCATTGTTGAATGGGGGTGTTGGGTCAGTCTCTTTTGATGACATCCTGTCTGCGATTAATGAGCTTAAGTCTGGCTGCTCTGAGGGTCCTGATGCGATTCCAACTTTTATTGTTAAGGGCTGTGCCGCAGTCTTGATAAAGCCATTGAAATTTATTTTTAATTTATCTTTGAGG